>NW_009647028.1:1151959-1152971 GCF_000708025.1 Charadrius vociferus
TACACGAGGGCAGACTCCCAGCTGCTCCCTGGGGTATGACTCTGTGCACACCCCAGCACTGGGCAGCGTTTTGCAGAGTGTCCTCCCCTCCCTGCGCTCGCTGCCCAGTGTTACTGCTCTCTCCTCCACTAGCGTTGTTGCGCCAAGGCACTTTTTTTCCAATTTGTCCTCAGCCATCTTCAGCTCCTGGCCAACACTTGACTCACTCCTTACCTCAAGGTTTCCCCGCAGGCCCACCTCCTTCTACGCAAAATCCACTTGCACACTCCACAGACCGTCATCCTTTCTTGATGACCTACCCTGGCTGGATCCAAACTTGAGAAACACATTCCGCTACCTTCTCCTTCTCTCCTAACCCTCAGGGATCAAAGATACACAGTAACCATCATACCATCCTCTTCAGTGCTCATCCACCTCGATGACCCCAAGTCAACAGGTCAAGGGAGAGGACATTAGATACATCACAGACTAATGAAAAACCACATGAGACAGTAGGGGGTGCTAAGGTAAAGATATGTATGTCACACATTGAGTAGGGCTCTGTTTCTAGAGAACAGTACGAACAGTGTCCCCCCAGCCCTGGGGGCAGGACCCGCCAAAGGGTACTTAGCAGAGAAGTACGTTTATGTCATATCTCAATGGTATTATTCAGGGTTTATGTCAAAGCAGATCCCAGACCTAATGGCACCTCAGAAGCGTGAATGAACTGCAGCTGTTGAAGATCTATGAGGTGACTACATTATTATCTTCACTTTATGGAAAGGAACATTGTGGGATTACAGGCATGTGACTTAAACTAAGCCCAGGAACAAGCTAGAAGAAGAATTCTGGTATTTCTGTTTTCAGATCACATCTCACTTTCTTTTTACAGCTGTCATGAAAGGCAGAATGTTTCCCGTGATCAGGCCCTCCCTGATTTCTGGCTTCTCCCTCATAAATACTGGATGAGCAAATGGCAAAGACACGATCACCACCAGTTCAGCAGGGAACTGCCTGCCACATGGCTCTTCCA
>NW_009647028.1:1152983-1157524 GCF_000708025.1 Charadrius vociferus
AGCAGGGAACTGCCTGCCACATGGCTCTGCCAAGGCAGATAGAGTCACCAGTGCCATTTTACACAGCCAGGGAAAATAGTTTTGTCTTTAGATTAAAAACCAGAAGTCCACACCCTTCCTTCCCCTTTCCCTCTGTATACATATACGCCCTTGCATTCTGCCCTTGACCAACCCGATCGTGTAGAGAACCACTGAGGTGAGAACTGAGAGTGCTGCATGGTCCAGGCTCCTCTGCAGCTGACCCAGCTCAGCACTGCACAGTGTGTGGCCGGCTGCCACCACCCGTCCCTCCCACGCTGCAGTGCATCCATCGGCAGCACTGCTGAGTCACGCGCTGAGTTGCTCAGGGAGCCTTGGGGCGGGCTTGGGCTGCTCTGCACTTTGGGACCGTTCTGCCATCAATCCGCTACAAAAAGCTTGAAACAAGGGGGATCAATGAAATGTTTTTGCCAACTTCTATAATAAAAACCCCAGTCACGGGGCACTGACTGGGGAGAGGGAGAGAGAGCTACAACCCGCATTTACCTGAAAGAATCAAAAAACTAAAGCACTTTTACTTTCTTGAACATAAGAGACTCATGATGGGTAGGTGGCAGCACAGTAAGCCAGGGCTGAAGACGTGTTTTAAAGTTTTATCCTGAGTCTGCAAGGATTTTGCATCTGTCACTAGACTAAAATACCCTATGTGTGGTGCAACCCACTTCAGGAAGTGCCAGAGTTAGGAGAGGTAGCATATTAATCAAAACCAGGGCAATTACCCTGCTCTCTTCAATTTTATGGCACACTCTTGTTGAGGAACTTCTGGACAGAGATCATCCAGCTCACAGCTCTGGCAGCTGCTGTTCTGCAGGACTTCTTGCTTAGGAAGGGGAGAAGTCACTAAAGCAGGAATAGTTACCAAAATATCCCTCACGATGTGGGAGTAGAGAAGGTGACAGACTCTGGAAAGGCAGAGAACAGGGGACACGCGATCCTTGAAATGAAAAACTGGGGTGAAGATCAGCACTGTCAACAACAAATGAGAATTCTTCCCTGGTGAAGCAGTGCTGGAATGAAATGAATAAAATGGTTCTTGAAGTCATAGAGGTACTTCCAAGTCCTTTTCCAAGAAGGCAGTAAGGAAAATTTTGCCATGTACGGTAAAGAGATTTCAGAAACATTTTCCATTCTAATGTGACTCTGGGAATGTGGACATTGCCTCACCCTTTCCTCTAGCCCTTGGGGTATTCCTGCTTAATCAAAACTGGGAGAGGGAGGAGTTAAAGTAGAAGAGGAAGCTTAAAAATATGCATCCTTATGAGAGAAGCAAGAATAAAATGTCATCTCTCAGCTCTGAAAAAGTTACCACATTGATTTCTGCTTCATAAAAATGAGGTTAAGTTGAATGCATTAAGCTGGCAAACTGGATAATTGCATGTCCTGAAACTGTCTTCGAAACAGCTCTTTTCACAGCGGTGCTCAGAAAATAACTTCATCAATAAGGCTCTTGCCCATTAAACCTTCGCACCTCTTTGTGTCTTGCTCAGGAGTGAAGCTTGTCCTTCCCAAGAAAAGACTTCTTCTTCCTTTCACCTCAAACTAGTGGGGAAAGTAAAGCTGTTTTGCATTGCATTAGCGTATTTCTGGCAAGAAGAGAACAGGGTGAAAACCAAACATGTTCTCAGGGCTGGGGCTTTCCAACTCTGGTGCCCTACACATGGTGTGTTGCAGAGAGTTCTGCATTGTAGCTGGCAACGTTTTCTCTCCAGTGGAAGTGAGAATTGCTCAGAGCCAAAGCTTGGCCTCGGGTTTCGCTGCCCTGTCGAAGAGCGTTCCTTCTTTCCCCAGCCAGCTCGGCTAGGGTCAGGCCCTTCCAGACAGCTAAGCCCTTGTACAGCCCCACCAGCAGGATGACCTTTCTGCATGGCTGACGTTGCTCTATCCCCCTTCCTCAGTGCACAGCACCTTTGAAAGGCAAGAGCTTGCCTCCGGCTACCTTGTTTGCATGGCAATGCGTATGAATTCTTCAACTCACAGTATTATCTAGCAGTGGTGCTGGAGCCTGAGGTCTGAATGCTGCGCTCCATCCTAGTGAGCTTTGTCTGGGAGAGAGATTCAGGCTTCTGCTCTGCCTTGAGCTCCACAACACAACAGCACTTGCCACAGGGTGTTGTGACTACAGACAACGAGATGTATTAATAATTGGTTGTTCTCTCTCGCACCAGCCCTATCCACTTACTGGAATAAAATGGACTAGGTAGGTACCCACTACCGTGGATTCCTCTGGTGTCCAGTTGTGCCTCTGAGTGCCCACCAGCTTCAAGGAGGCAGACAAGCAAAGCAAACCAGACAGAAGAAACCACACACGCATCTAAAGAGCTGCTCAGACACATTCTTTTCCAGAATCTAAACGCTTAATTTTGTCAGTGAGTGGGGTATTTTTCTCCTCCTGCTAGCAGAGCTTTGCTGTCCCTTTCACTCCAACTCCAGCAGGAGCAGCTGTTCAGGTCCCCATCTGGCACTTCCCCTTGCCCAGTGACTGGCTCAGAGCACATCAGGATGCTCTGTGGGGACATGAAGTAACTGACTTCTTCAATCTCTCTTGTCAAAAAGCAATTCCATGCTGCTGTGCTCCTCCTTAAACCCCCAAATCCCCTCTTCTTCCTCTCTCACTAACCAACTTGATTCTTTTTTTCCCTAGTCATATTTGGGCCAAGCTCCTGCTTCATTCACACAACTTACAGATTCGGCACGTTCCTTTCCAACCCCGTCTTGCTAAATACGAAAAGTGAGGCGAGGAAATGCTGTTCTCTTCAGCTACCTCATTAAAGTTCTTCACTTGATATGAATGCAATCAATAGTGCCTTCCTGGAAGAAGCTTCAATGAGAGGAGCAATTAATTTGCTACCACTTGTCAAGGCTAATGTACCTTAGACACACTGGCCTTCAAGTATTGGGTGAGTTTGGCAGAACATGATTCCCATACTGCTAAAAGACAAAACCAGGTTTGGCATTGGATCAGCAACTCAGATGGTTACAGGAATCTCCCTCTGAATGGCTTCAAAAGTTGTATTGGCTGTTCCTAACATCAGCACCGTATATATATATATATCTCACACATATACACCATGTGATCTATTGCACAAGGCTCGGCCCTGGCTATGCAGAGCACTGTGCAAGCTGGTTACGGCACATACACAACCTGAGGTGCTCAAGTCTAGCCCCACGGAGGGTACAGACCTTTCATGCTGGCCTTCACGGTGCTTCTTCTATGGGGCATAGCCCTACTGAGGAGTGAATCTCTGTTCCTGCACATCTAAGGGAACTGGGCACTGCCCTTGCTGGTTCCTGAGCTCACAGGATTTTTCCGTGATTTAGAAGACTCCCAGAAGTTTTCCTTAAGCTTTGCAGTCAGAGTACAGGGTTCTCCAGATCCTTCTCCCTGTTACAGACGTACTTGATGTAGGTCACAACACCCTCCATAAGCATGCCACGATGCTATATGACAGCAGCACGGCAGGCTGTGTCAATACGTGAGGGCCCAGGGTCCCCGCATCGCTGCAGCTGGAGCATGCCTCATCAATAAGGTGCGAAGCCTCTGTGGCATTAAATCTTAGAAAATGACACTGATCGCAGGAGGAATCTCCTCATGCCAGACTCCAGCACTTCTCCTTTGAGGACCCTCTCTTATTGTAACACAACAGGAATAATAAAGCCTGCCAAAACCCCCTCTCCAGAAACAATGGCCTGAAGAAAAATGACAGGCAGCTGGCAAGATATGGGCATTGAGCTGCAGGCAGCTGGTGCTGGCAGGGAAATACAGAGCCGTGAGTTCCCCAAGTGAAAGGCAAACTTACCACAGCGTCCAGTGAAGGGACACGTAAGGAGTACGCTGGGAGGAGTCTGAGGGAAGAGGAAAATGAAAGGCCGGAGCAGCAACCAGTTATCACAGTGATTAGAGATCATTAAGAGATCAGCCTATCTCTTTTGAAAACCTCTATAATTCCATCCCAGCATAAAAGCCCAGACTGACAGCCCTTGTGACACCGAGAACCAGAGGCTGGGCACAGGCAAGACCGCCTTATTAACACATCTTACGCCCTGGTCAGTGGAGACTTCGCATCAGATGGTGGGGGGGAATTTAACCGCATTGCTGCGGGGAGCCTGAGGTTTACCAGAGCCAGTCCCCTAGGTGATTTTGTCACACAGGCACCTGTCTACTAAGAACAGATCAGAGAAAAAACATCCATGAGACAGCAAATGACTTTCACTTGCTACAAGCTGGATCTGAACTAGTGACCTAGAGACAAATGGCTCTGTGCCCTAATCCCAACCCCTCAAGCCGTCTATTCCCCCTATCATACCATCCTGTTGACAGAAGACACATTAAGCACTGCCAGAAAGTGACTGTAAAAAAAAAAAAAAGGCTTTTTCCTTTTTATGGCAACCTCTGTAGCTGCTCAGCTATTCAAATATTTGCCTGGCTCCTTATAATTCATGATAACCCATTTTTTATGATACTCTCTTTGAAACTGTATTCCCATTGCCCAGGTAGAAAGCCT
>NW_009647028.1:1157563-1177890 GCF_000708025.1 Charadrius vociferus
TTCTCCTGATAGGTAACATGGCACAGGGAGGGGGATGGATCGCTATCTGCCCACGGGCAAGTGAGGGAAAACTCAATGTCTGTACAGGAATGGAGAACATTTGTTCCCTTCTGTTGTCTGTCCTCCCTCCGCAAGGATATTGTGCTGCACAAGTGAAAACAGTTCAGTGTAAATAGCTGTGGTAAAATCTTGAACGACCTTCTAATATGTCAACAAGAGTTTTTTGCCATTGATTTCAGCGCAGCCGAGATTTTCTCTAATAGGAAAAGATGTTCGAGTTTTGGGTCACTTTGTGCAGTGAGAATGCAAATTACTTTAACTTGCATTATGGTTCTAATAAGCTCCTGTAATGACATTAAAGACAAATGCTTGATAATGCTGCCTTCAGAAATGAGGTAATGCAAATTTAGGAAGAAATCCAGCCCATTCTCCCCCTCCCGGCCACATTACCAGTGTTTGTTGAGTCTGATTTTACTCAAGGGTGGCCAGAGGTTTTAACGAGTTACTCTCATGGGTCTGCCTTGCCATTTAACATGACAGAATTGCAAATCATATCGATAAAAAATCTGCTAAGCTATTTTGAACTGCTTATGGAATGGGACCCTGCTGTGCTACTTGAGAACAATCATTTTGCCCAGCTCCTCCCCTGTCAGGATCCAGTTATGGATTTGGCCTAACATTACATCCCCCAGGCCACTAGCCACGTTATTTTAATTTAATTTAAGGAAGGCTACAAATAGGTCAGAAGAAACTAAGGGAATTAGCTGTTCAAATCAAAATGAAAATCAATTGGGAGACATATTCTCATAGTCTTTGGAAGCTCTCTCCTAGTCCTTACACATAAGCCCTCCAGCTTTTGAATCAGTTTTCTGAATATCTGTGAATCCTCTTAAAGCGATGTCATCTTTTGGATGATGTAATCTGTGGCCAGTAACCAACCCGACAAGATGCATTCCCTCCATTCTAAAACTTCTATGTAATATGGAAACTCAAGGGATGAAAAGAAGAGCCTTCAGGAAAGTTTTCAACTTTTCATTGATGTAATAGTTTGAAAATCACCAAAATGTCCTTTTTGTCAAGTTTCAGCTGCCAAAATTGAAAACTATATTTTTTTTCTGACAAAAATCTCATAAAATCCTCTCACGATAATCTTATCATTGTGATATATATCAAAAGCAGTTAGTTACTTTCCTTCCCCTCATAATGCCTCACATAGATTCTGAAATCAAAATCTTTTGGTTATCTAAGCCTATGTGCTATTTGGAAACCAATTTATAGGAGTAGGAATTTACAGTTGTCCCAATATATGTTCCTTGCTCGTAAGTCAAAATAGTTTGATCTTAAATACAGGTTACTGCATCCTTGCACCAAACATGGGGGTAGATGCTGTGCATAAAATAGGGAAAGCTCAGCAAAAAATTGCTCTTAGAAAAAAAAAAATTCAATCATTTTTGCCTATGAAAACCTAAAGAGTGTTGTTTAACGCTCACAATCTGAACTGTATCGGTTCAGTTTGCCTGGGTTTATGAGTTGCATGGTGTTATTCTGCTTTTATTCTTTCTGCTGGGTGACCTTGGGATAAGATTTGTAGGATGTTGACGTTCAGAGTCTGCTTTTTCTGCACAGTTTCTCAGAGACAACAGTGTGAAGGCCCAACTCCCTGACTCTGTGAGCGACAATGTGCCTCTCTGTTCACATGGTCAAGAACCACAGACCAACGCAGATACCCTGCAGAGCTGTTGGAGTGGTTCAAAGGCCAAGATGACGAGAGCTGCCCTGGGGATGACCAAGGCATGACTGGAGTAGCCCTGTTCATTCTAACCCTGGCAGTAGAGCTCCAGGCACAGACCATGCCAGCCCTCCTGGATCTCTGCTTTATGACTTGCTAACTACCAGACACTGAAGTTTCTAATATGATATTCAGGCAAGATAGGCTCCAGCCAGGGTGAGTACGCCTTCCTACATTGCAATCAAGCTTCCTACTGCAGGGTAGATACAGCAGGCACTTCAAAAAGACTCTATTCATATTCTGCCCTACTGGTAAATTCATTCGTTGGACCACTCATGCAAAATGGATAATGCAAATGAAACTGCTACATTTGGAATTACGTTTATTTTTGTACTCCAGTGAACAGGAGTGCATTAGATTGGGGAGCTTGGGTTTTTTTTTCTTTCTTGTTTTTTTTTTCTTTAGGGTGTTTGCCCAGCTGTAGTCCCCAAAGCACTTGTTTCAGGTCTGGGGGAGGATGTCAGAGTAGTTTGCTGCTGAGCCAGAATGGCGCAGGCACTTCAAACCACTGGCTCTCAAGCCCACAGACTCATGACTAGCATTGATCTGGAACTGATGAGTGGCTGGCTGTTTTACAGCACTGCAGCCTTGAGAAGGCTGCTCTCTCCTCACTGCAGGGTGAGTGATAAATTCATGCAGGGCATGGACAATTGCAGGGGAAGAAATGGAGAGGCTCACTGTGAACTCAGGAAGTGACCACTTACCCCTGTACTCACTCAGAATTATGCTAACACACAGATGTAATGTTCATCTGGGAGGAGGAGTAAGTAGATCAACATCTCTGTCTATACTGGATCCCCCTCTCCTCCTCATGCAGGACCTGAAGTCTCAGCACTAATAATAAGCAAGGAGTTAAGTTTCCCATGGCAGCAGCGATTGCTCCATCAAAAGTCACTGCATAAGCTCAGTCCAGGTGAGCCTGGATGCTCCGTGCAGACACAACGCAGCATGCTCCCTCTCTGACTAGTGCATCCACCTCTGTTAATTCTGCCTCAGACTCCCCTACACGCATTCCTGTAGTTCGCACACATACTCTTCTCTGGTGGACCAGCGTGCCCTACTCGCAAGTCTTTTTTAGTTTATCTGGTCATATGCAAAGAGCCTATGAGAGAACGATACTACCCAGCAGACAAAAGTGGGAGTGGGATAGTGTAGAGGAGAAAAGGAGAACAGAATTCTTCAGCAACCCCCTCTCCCAGCAGTCCTCCTCTTTCTTTAACTCTGCACAGCAGCCTACCCCTTACGTACACCCAGGGTGAGACTAGTCCAACACTGCTCCATCCCACAGGAATTAACACTTCCAGATCACCACTGCTGATTTGTGCAGTGTGGAAAGATTAATGTGAACTTTCAGAGATGGATCATCTGTAGGCACTTCAGAGTAAGAGGAAGAAAGAACTGCCAGTGTGGTTCCAGGGTGCACAACCATTTACTCCCACGCAAAGATGAAGCAGCGCTTCTCTTCCCCATCTCCTTGTGGCTTTGTAGCATGCACCGCACCAGTGACAAGGGATCGTCCCTTCTCTCTGCTTCCCTCCCCCATTTGAGAAGGTGGAAAACCTCCCAGTATCATACTCGCTCCGGGAAACTGCTGTTTGGGTTGAGCCCTGTTTGAAAAAAAGACTATCATGTTTGCTCTGCTGGGCTCTGCAATGCATAACAGAGTCTGCATTGCAGTCTCAAACTGCAATCCAACACCATCTGTCCCTTCCACTTGCAGCACTGCATCACTCCAGGAAGTCTGTTCTTCAGGGGGGATCCTGAGAGCGCCTGGCTGTGCTGTCCCCCAGTACCCGTGACAGCCAGCAAAAGGGCAAAACACCCCACCGATTTGTATTACGAGACTGAAAACAGCAATGGCTGCTCAATGAAACTGTATGAGAAGCAAGACAGGGAAAGGGCGCTGATTTGCTTTCATTTCATTATGTTTTAAAACAAATTCAGTACAATCAACAGCAAATATACTTAAATCCTCTTCAACCACGTTATGGCAAGGAAGTCACGAAGCAGAGACAAGCGAGCACGGAGCTCTGCACTGCTGTGGCTACATGTAAATCTGTATGAAGGAGCTACTTTGACAATAAACAGCCTAAGCCACCAACTCGCCTCTCCTGAGCATTCTTGGATTAGAGGACAGAGAAACAATGCAACCAAGGGACAAGACAACAGAACTGGAGATATTTCATTGCTCTGCTCAGTCTCTGACTTACTGAGTCACACCGGGAAAGACATTTCTGCTTTATTTATCTTCACCTCTCTATGCACTTCCTGCCTGCCTGTGCTACGAAGCAAATTAACGTAGTAGTGAATTTTTCAGGGCTGTAGCTGTCTCTCCCTATACCTCTGTACAGCACCTTGCACAATGTCATCCCAAATTTCAACAAGGCATTACGCTCTGCTCTTAGCAAAGCATTCACAAATTATACCACCACAAAGATGAAGCCTGTTGTAAAGTATGCACCAGTGCTCTCCCTCTGAGTCTGTGATGCTGGGAGGAGGAAACGGTTCAGCTCTGTCATGAATTAGTGTTCTGACAGCTCAGTGCAATCTAGCCATGACTTGCATGGCTGCTTTCCCTTCACATTCCCAGGAGCACACTATGCATTAGATCATGCTCTGCATCAGGCTCTGCTCCAAAGCAGAGGAGAAAGTATGGGGAGGAAGATTAAATTGCCTTGACCAGCTTTCCTTGTCCTGCAAATATGCTCCTGACATGTGGAGAAAGCTGCAGGGAGCTTTCTCTCTGCTTTGGAGAGCACGGAGACAGGAAAAAACAACCAATTTTAAGCTACTTCTAAGGTTGTGGCTTCACTCCCATTAGGCTGACAACTCACCCTCAGTATTGGAACTCCCCTGGCAACGCCACAGGGGCCGGGGTAGTGGGGCCCTTGCCTTTCCCCAGACCTGTATGTCTTTAAACAGACCCTATTTGTCTGCAGATTGCCCTTCTTTCCTCTTCCCCTTAACACAGCGTCAGAGAATTTAGAAAGCAAGAAGGTTATAAACACATCACCAAGTCATTTATTCAAGAGATAAGCATGTAAAAGAAGAAGATGCTTGGGTAAACAAACACCACAGGTTCTGTGAATCAGCTGTCTCTAGATCTTTCCTCTGAGCTGTTTCTGGACCTTTTGGGACTCTGAGAGGGCAAGACCCCACCGCCTGGCTAGCTGCTCCCCTCACAGGCAGCTCTATAACTACACGCTTACTGCAGGGGGGGCCACCTGTACTTACTCTCCTCCCAGCCCACGCATCATCTCCACAGATTATATATATTACGATCGTGAAGCAGATAGTACAGTCTCAAGTGACAATGTAACAATATGCTGAAGGCCCTCTCGGGAACCTGCTAAAATCAAAGCATTAGACTCAAGACACAATTCTTTAGCGTTCACACTGGTATCAAGTAAGAGAATGGGCGTTCAAAGAAAGCACTTTTGTGTAATGCCAGCATAAGTGGAGAAAAGATTTAGGATGCAAGTGCATCACAGCCTCTGCTCACCTCTTCCCACTGATGAATATAGCGGATGAGCCGGGAGAGCCGCAGCAGCCGCAGGAGGCTGAGGATCTTAGTGAAGCGCACGATGCGCAGCGCCCGGGCTGTCTTGTACACCTCCGAATCAATGCGGGTTTCAACAATCAGGAAGATATAGTCCACGGGGATGGAGGAGATAAAATCCACCACAAACCAGCTCTTCAGGTATTTCATCTTGATCCTCTGTGGGTCTAGGATGATCTCTGTGTTGTCCTCCACCACAATGCCTGTTCGGAAGTTGAGGACAAGGTCGATAAGGAAGAACGTGTCTGAAACCACATTGAAGACAATCCATGGGGTAGTGTTTTCATCCTTGAAGAAAGTGATGCCCACAGGAATGATGATCAGGTTCCCTACCATCAGGAGCAGCATGGTCAAATCCCAATAAAACCTGGACAGCAAGACAGAGACAGGTGAGATCAGCTGTAGAGTGAGAGATCAGGGAACCCAGGTCAATAGAACTGATGTGCTTTATACATCTCTACTGTCATTCATTCCCTATGCTCTGCTAGTCTGCCTGATGTACTCACAGTGCACAAGGTGCTAATTAAGTACTTAATATCGTAGGAACACTCATCTTCTGGTTTAGAGGGTTCAGAAAGCAATTGAGTACATGGCTGGACATGCCCACTTTAAAACTCTGCCACTTCAGAGCCACCCAGGAAGAGACCGACATACTTGCAGTTACTGCAACAACTGTTAGGTAAAGAGAGAGAACAAATATTTGGAAAGCCTCAGAGATCGCATGCCAATAAAGCCATTTGGGGTTAAAATCATCAGGATTCCTCCTACTGCCTGATCCTTCTTTAGAAGTAGCCAGCACTGACTGCGTGGGGATCAGGATGGGTCTGGACACTGTGCTGTGATCTACAGCGTTCAGTTTAGATTTCTTGCTGAGCCAAGCTTACGCTGAGCCTGGACTTTAGGAGTTTAGTCCACACACTATAGACTCCTGTGTTGTACAGAAATGATCGATAAAGCTCAGTCATGTGCCTGGAAATATCTATTTAATTTCTAAAGTAAGCAATGACAACATTTAACTACTGTTCCGTGAAGCACAGTCTCCAAGAAGCTTATCTTCACTCTAGTGGCAAGTCAATACTATCCAGTGGGCCTTACAACAACATTCATTTTTGGTTTTGAAGGCACACACAGCCTGAGCACATTTCCTAATTTAGTTGTTTGGAATTTTTTAAGATTTTCGCCAGGTATTAGTGTAAAAGATATACAATCACACAGCGTAGCCACATCTCACCCAGAGTGAGAACTAAAAACTTTTCTGGGTCTCATACTTTGTGGAGGAGTCTCACACTTTGTTGAGGAGTCTCACAAAGAAGCCTCACTGCCCAACACAGTGGTGCTCCAGTCCCCTCCCAACGTTTCATGTGTAGAGATGCCGACGTACTGTGGTTTCACACTGCCAAGATATCATCAGCTCTACATTGTATACTACAGGGCGGCTACTATAATATTGTGAGGTATCATAAATAACTTGCATTGAGATGCACTTGTCACAGCAAACGAGCAAAGTACACACAGCAAACCGATTATCAGGTTGGTCGCTTAAACCTGAGGCTGCAACATTCAGAAAGCCACAGTGGCTCTTCCAGTCAGTCACACAAATTAGTATGGTGTTTATATTATTATTAACCTTTTGACTACAAAATACGCCAAACTCCCTAGACCGTAAAAAGGCGACAGCAAGTTAACACAAGGGAGAGAATTGAGCCTTCCTTTAAACCAATCATCTCAACAGCAGCGAAGTCAACAGAGTGACTGGATTTACAATGACGTAACGAAGGAAACTGTTGGGTTTGCTGCAGAGGGACACACACATGCTACTTCTCTATCTGTCTGATAGATTACAGTCAAAATCACCGAAATGTTTTAGAAGAAACAGATTTGCCTCAAAGATCCTTAAAATCTAGCTTTGGTAAGAGGTGTTCAGCTTAAGCCCGGCCCTTGTACCAGACGGAGCTGCTGCAGAACAGTATCACTATAGTAAGGCAACTACACTGAATTGTTAAACTTTCAGCGGGAAAACAGAAAGGGCAGAATATGCCTTAAAAGCCTTCTCTGTATAGATTCTCTCTCCTTATTAAGAACATGGCACTTTACAGTACTTAAAAGCATATTTAAGATTCCATGTACAGACAGGGTCACAAACCAGTAGCGCACCAGTAATTCTCAGAAACGTTCAGCAGAGGCTGATGGGAACTGACTTCAGTATGAGCAAAGTTATCGACTAACGAGGTTTCTAAAAATGTCATCAACTATCTCTTTCTTGCTCTCAAGGTGCCATGCCCCTGCAGGCAAGGTAGCATGCAATCCTTCACTTAGTATAAAAGTACAGTTGGTGCTGGTAGACACTCAGCAATGAGATTTGTCCATATGCTTCTAAGAGCAAGGCCATGGCACACAGTAATATGTATTAATACCGTATAAATCCATGTTGCAGTCTTCCTTATTAAGGGCCTGAGATGATGCTGCAGCTTTCTTGGTCAATTAATCTAAATAATCGCACAATAGCAGGAAGTCTGGAAGCAGCGTCTATATTATTACCAAAAATAAATAACTTCCCAGCCATCTTTAATTTGCCTTGGGGGATACAGAAAGAGATATGCACAAAGAAAATTATTTTTCCCAAGTTTCAAAGTAATGAGACAGACATGGTCAGACATGCAGAGATGTAAAGGCTTTCTTCAGAGATCTTTGGATTTTTCTGCCTCTTATTTCTACACTGGCCGGTGATTTCAATACTCAGCGGGAACGGGGGGCAATGACACCAGTGGCTACGTTGGCTCACAGTTTAAGATGTTTTCCACACACACAACCCCAGCAAAATGCTTTCTGCCTGACTGTAGCACTTCCTGCTGCCCCAGTCTCTTATAGTCAAGCCTGGGCATACCACGGCCAGCTGTCCTGCATCCTGATTTACAGCATTCCTTGCTATTCTAGTTCTAAGATCTTACAGCTCACTTCACACACGCTCTCCAGTCCCAGTCTGCTCTTACTACTGAATTGTCTACAGAGAATCATGGTTTGCAATGTGGACAAGCAAAGATGAAGTGCTAAAATTCATTGCCGTGTGTTTCTTAAACCACAGTTCTCCTCAAGGGTGTACTAGTGACTCAAGATTATTGTCACGGGCTCCCTTCAGTTCTGACCTTTAAAGCCATCACTTACAAAACCCAGAAGGTAAACTTTTGTATCCGATGCGCCCCTGCTAATAATAAAAGGGTATCCATGGTCTCTGGGAGGACATAACCTTTGGACTCTATGAAGCAGGCAGAAAAAGCTGAAAATCACCAAGAATTTGGTCTGCACACCAATTCCAGCACAGGAAGTTCACTCGTCTTTACAATGTAAATGCCTACAAGTTAAAATTTAACTATTAAGATTCCTCAGCTCCCACACATTTTAATTTTACCCACCTATGAAGTATGATCTGCTCAGGGTGGCATCACTGGATTTAGACTAAGTAGCCTCTCAGGTCCCACAACACCTTAGAGGTCTAATATCATCCATGTGTCATTCTGTATTTACACTGAGGAACATCTTTTCACTCCCGGTAAATTATTGGCCAGAATGACTAACGGTGCATGTGATGTATGTAAGGGCAAGCACCCGCTATTAATAACCCATGTTTTCTGTATTTCTGTTATTCCTTTCACCCAGGGATTCCACAGAGCTGACAGTGATGAAATTGGCTCTGCTGCACCCATGAGAGGCAGATAGAGTCATTATCCCCGTCTTGCAGAGAGAGAAGCCGCATGGCGAAATTAAGAAAATGGGATTTGTCCATGGAAGTCTGAGGCTAAATAAGGGTTAGGACCTGAATTTGATTCTTGAGTCTAACAAGATCTGAAGCTATTCATATCCCTTGAAAAAGAGTTTAACAGAGACACATCTTGTGGACATCCTCCTCTGATATCCTGTCTTCTTCTCACTTCTCTTCCTGTCTTCAAAAGCCTACATAAAAAATTAATACATATGAATGCATTGTTTTATTATAGTTGACTCAGTGCAACTGAACAGCTCACAGCACAGAGAACAGCCAGCACTATGTAAACCAGATGTCTTGTTCAAACATACTTGTTTTTTATACTACAGCCTACTCTATGCATGCTTCTTAGATCTGAAAATCACATCTTAACATGCACCACTATCTCCGATCTTTTAATTCCTAATATATTATTTAGTTGTAACAGGATGCGCCTGAGAATTAGTGTGGCAAAGACGCTACAAGAATATATGCTCTTCAAGCATTGTCAGTGTCACTCAGTTGATTTGAGCGTATGTACACTTTGTAGGTTTGAGTTTGTAGGTTTTGACCAGGAAGTTAGATCATCTTTCCGTTCTGTCTAGTGCATAATGTAACAGCAGGCTAGGAATATTGCTTTCGGATGTCGTTTTTTAAATTAAATAAACCTTGATTTTTCAAAACTATTCCATGATGCAGTCTAACCAATTACAGTGCATGAGCTCAGGATGGATTGTGACCAATTTGAGAGAAAATAGTGAATTGCAGAGGTGAGCCCGGTCAGCATCACTGTGTCAGTCCAGCATTCAAAGCCACATTCATGAGCCTTAACTTCTGTTCTTGCTCTGCAGTGTTTGCACTGTCAAGAGAAAATAGACTCGCGCAACCTCACCTCTAAATTAACAAAGCTTTTTGGATGTTTTCAGCTTCTGCTGAAAGGCGGCCAGCTCTGGGTTGAACTGAGGCACTGCCTGAAAGTACACAGAAAGGAAGCAAAAAATAAAAACACATCTAACTGAAAATGCCAGCGATCCAGGATATTCTCACCAGCGATGGAATTCAGATCAGACACCGTGGCCAACCTTCCTAACCTTACAAGAACAGATCTTTAATGAACACATCTTGCTAAAACCAAAACCAAAGACAAATCCAATTGCTCTACCAAGCCCAGGCAGCAACACCGGCTCGGTGCTGACTCAAGAAACAGAGTGCCACCTACTGAGTCACAAATGACATCTCCATCCTCTGCTTTGCATGGGGAGGAATTGCTACATTATTCCTTTAAAGAGCTGATGAAAATCTGCCCTTTTTCTCCAGAGTGGCGTCTCCCTTCCCCCCTTCTGGATTGCATGTTGAATTAGACACTGCTGTGCTCACCAGCAACTATCCTGACAGGAAAGAGGTCGCGCTTTAATTCCCAGGACTGCTAGTCGGGCTAGAAATAGAAATCATCTTTTGTAAAGAGCATTAGTGGATGTCAGTGTAGCTGGAGCAGCAACAGTGGGAGGAAAGTTTACTCCAGAAAGCAGCCATTCACATAGGTATCTGAACACAGAGAAGAGAGAAAGAGAAAAAGCAGGAAGAGATCCTTCCCTGTCTTTGGAAGCATTACTTCTCCCAGATATGAGTAGGCGTATTTCTACTGGAGGGTTACAAACTTTGCATTATTCACAGAGATAATAGGAGGAACATGGTGATTCACTGCTCCTAAACACGCTAAAGGACACTTAACCAGCTACCGAGTCCAAGAATTCACTTGCTAGAAGAATTCGTTTATTTATAGGAAGTTATTCAAATACCTGTGCTCTAGAAAACCTCTTTGAAATGAATACCTGCCAAAAAAAGAGTCAAATGACTTACAAAAATATTCTGTGTGTTATATGATAGGAACTGATTGGGGGACCCAGCTAAAGAATGAGACAAACAGTTTTAATTCCTTCTGACCAATCTATGCAAATAATATGTATCCTCTGCCATCCTGAATAAAACCCCTGAGAGCACTGATAATTAGCCATGCATTACGGCAGCAGGAGGAAAAGAGCTCTGCTGTGTCCAGCCTCCTCTAGAATTCCCTGGCTGCCTGCTTCGGCAGCGCTGGCCGCTTCTCATTCCGCTGTGGTTGTCCCTGTCTGTTACAGAACATGGGCTGCACCAAATTCAACTTCACTTCCAGTTGTTGCTGTGCAAATACATAGAAAATAAACAGTGGAGATACACCCAAGGCTGCTATAGCAGTTAAGGGCTACATCCCGATTACCTGCACCTGTGGGTCTAAGGAAGATGTTCCAACTGTCTCCTTGTGGTGACAGTAAGGAGGCAGGACTGGGAGCCCTGTACAGCTGGTACAGCTGGTAGTCTGAAGATGAGATCTTCATCTTTCTTTTGAACTTCGATGCCATAGTCATCATGATGCCTCAGCTGGGTATCAGGGAGTAAGTGGTGTCAGTGAGCTACTAAGATGGGATACAATTCTCCATGTGGTTAATTTTCCTATCAGGAGCTAGTGATGAATTTTAAGTGCTTACACAAGCAGGTGTACGAGTAGGGATATCTCACAGTACAGCGTTCGCTACAAACGAGGTGTATGCCTTGGAGCACTTTGCATCTAGATTTCTGAAAACTCACATGTTGTCTTTGACAAAATTTTCATTGAATTCAACTGTCAGTTTTACCTGAGGCAAGCTATTTTCCAAGGTCTGTATTTAGTCTTTCACTTAGATTATCTCCAGTCTACATAATTGCTCACCTAATCTCCTCTGAACAGCGCAGAATTCCATACCATGTTTCGAGTTTAACACATATGCTCATATTATTACCTTAAAATATAATTACATGGATTTTGGGGAGTGGAAAATTAAGAAAGCTATTGCTTATGTAATACTTTAAAATGGCATTTGCAGTCCAAGCAAGGTAGCATGTCAGCTTTTTATTGCTTCTCTATCATCAGTTTTAAAATCTAACACTATACATAATTAAACAATAACCAACACCCTGCATTTTTCAAAGTAATGTCCATACATTAATTAAATCCCAACAGATAAAATTAAGAAGGTATTATTGTCCTATATTACAAATAGATAGGCTATGAGATACTAAAGACTTAAGTAATTTATTCAGAGGTAGAACTACTATCCAGAAAATATGGCTGCCTAGTTTCAGAAGAGTTTCCAGTCATGTTATATACTGTAATTTGATCAGTAGCAGCAAAGGGGAAATTTCCTTTCTTTTCCATTGTAAAAATATAGATATACATGTTACTTAGCGATATTTTTATTCCAGCTATAATACTCAACAATTTGCAAACACCACACTTGAGGCACTGATGCATTTAACCAATTATAAGAGTACATTGCGAATTATGCCTTTTCTTTAACTTAGAAAACACAACACATTATATCAATATGTGTTAGCGTAAATTATTAGTTCTTTGATAGTACCTACGATACACCCACTCTACTGTCAGGCTTCTGAAAGAGATGAAGATTTGCGTGACAGAGTTTTTACAGGAGAATTCAAAAGAACTAAGAACTAGTAAAGCAGACCTTATGTTGAAGGTAACCTACCAGGGAATGTGTTTGTTTGAACTATGAAACAGCTCAATGCTCTGAATAAACATGGAGTTTGGTAGCTGTTGGCACAGGCCCTGCTGCCAGCGTGGTCAGAGCGGGTCACCGACAGCACCGTGGTGGGCAGCCCCCCTAGGTGAGCCCCGGCTTTTATTGCCATGACTATAAAAGCCTTGGACCTTGCACTTCCCACCAGCTCTGGTCAAAAACTGCCAAACACAATGTGAGTTACCAGGGGAGTTGCCTTCTTCACCACGTATTAGCTAAGGAGAAACAACAAAGCCTTTGCCTTGTGTGGGCTCTGGCCTCTGCAGGTAGAGAGAACGTGCCATATGCCAGGACCCCCAAGGAAATATCCCCTCCAGGGCTCTTCTGGATAGCGGGGACACTCAGCATGGCCTACTGGAGCTGCTAAAAGAGCCACCAAGAATCTGGTGGTGATTGTCCCATAAAAACTAGATTTATCAAGATAGAGACATTTCTATGGCCTCCCTCTCGTCAGTTTAAAACGGGCTTTGTGACTCAGCCAAGGCAGACAGTCCTGACGTTCTGCGACTTTGTTGGAACAACTTCATTGTTTCTTATTTTTCTGTCTGAGAAACCCCAAGTACTTTGCATTATCTTTGCCCTGAAGTGCACCAGCCACGAACCACAACCACATTAAGAAAAGTATTGCTCAAGCATGTAAAAAAAGTACGGAACCTTATTCCAAAGAGCTGCTGACACCCCTTCTCTTAAGTGTATTTAAATTTCATTCAGATAGGGAAGCCAATGATGGAATTTAAGTGACTTGGCTAGGACAACAGCGCTCTAACCACTAGATAGTGCTATCTTTCACTCAAGTTCCCCCAAATGCCATGTGGTGTATGTGAACTACACAGCAAGTGGTATCACTAAGCTCAGTTTCCTGGAGACTGAGCAAACCTTGCGGGGTGTCATTTCGTTACAGTCTGAGGCATGTCAGGACAGAAGGAGTTCACGGAGGCTACAGCACTGCTGCCTGGCTTGCACATGTCCCGGGATAATGGGAGTTCTGGACATCCAATCTGTAAAGTCAACATCTACCATCTAACCCTGCAGTGTGCTTAATAGAAACTGTGTGAGCATTTTCAAGCTTTTGGTGCAATCTGCCATTTGATAAATGCAAATGTATTGGAACACTTACACCTAGTCCTTGGTCCACAGACAGACTGTATCACACAGAAAGAATATGTTCCTGAACTTCATTTCCCATAATGCTGAAACATAAACATGTCACAAGAATAAGAAAAGTCACAGTGGATTCTGCACAAAGTCGTCAATTGACCATTTTCCTCAACTCCCGCTGCCTTCCTGCCTGCAGATATCATCCTAACAAATTAAACCGTATCTTAAATCTATACTTAGAACCCAATCTTCCCAGAAAGGTAAAAATAAACAAGATTTCATTTCCCCCTTTGGGGAATGCACACACAGAAAAAGAGATAGCCACAAGAGACTTCGTTTGTTCTGGCTCTAAATTTGGAGGACGGAGGCCAATAGAGCACGCATCCTGATTCCGACTAAAAACAGCATTAGTAATATTTTCTCACTTGCCTGGATGCAGCTATTACTAGCTCATGGAGAATTCCCCTGTGACAAGCTGTAAAAGCAGTGAAATTTTTTTGGGTACTACCTGTAGGAAAGCTTATTCCCTTTTTTTGGAGGCCTAAAGGAAGAGTATTTACACACCGAAGCTAGAAAATTTATTGTTGTTCTCATAGCACCACTGAGGTGATCAAAGATATAAATTGTTCTGCAGTGGAAATTCATTGTAGCAGTGGCTGGAGACACCACACCACTGGGAAGGTAATACGGTACAGATTCAGTGGGAGACTCGTAAGCACAAGTTTCCTATAGAAGGAACCCAGGTCAGTGCCACCACTGGCAAAGCGAGCTCTAACCTGTCTGGACAGACTCCTCGCCCCACTTACATTAGACCACTTCAGGCTCCCTGTTGAGGGAAGATATAGACAGACTGCACCCCAGCTGCTGGTGCTCTGGGATTTCCTCCTACACAGCCACATCACAGCAAAAGAAGTGTTCCACTCCATGGCTGTCTCATCAAACATCATCAGAAGGAACCTGTGACACCAGATCGTCCCAGCGTTAAAGAATTAAGTACAATTTTCTATTTGTAGCATTTATCCAAAACCGCGCTCATGGCAGAAAGCCCAGGCCAGAGAGCTTAACCCTCTCTTCATATCTCACCCTAATGCGCTCAACAAATATGTCTTGATTCCCCCCTCCTCCTCCCACCCTCCCCTTGCTGAATCCCGAAGGTTTTCAAGGTGTTAGATGTGTATTGATTTCATAGAGCTCCCAGAATACATTATGTATGAGACTGACATGCTAAGGGCCTGGCAATTCTGCATTGTTTGATCTTCTGAAATCTCTCGCTTGTATGAATATGGAAAAGTTCCTCTTTGTTTGCTGTCCATTGATCCAGACGTTGACCCTTCTCTGTGCGCATTTATCTCTGATGATTTAATAATGAAAAAGACCAATAAACTGAGGAAAGGAAGGAAGCCCCTTTAGGGGGACCTATTGCCATGGAAATGTGCCATTGTTGTTGTTGTAGAGAATGGATAGATCAATAAGGACTGCAGCTTCCAAGTCATCATGAACATGTTGTGGAATGTGAAGGACTAAAGCCTAAAGACATGCATAAGTTGCGACATTATGAAGTTCAAGCCTTGGCCCATATCCAACATCTAGCATGAGTCAAATTCAAATGTTCGGGCAGTCTGTCAGAAAGGTGGATCTGCACTAGGGAGTTCTGAAAAAGCAGCGATATTGGGCCAAGGGTTTGAGTTGTACCCAAGTATATGAAGGAAAGGGGCTGTATCTTATTTCAGAGTGCCCAGACTCCAATTTCTCCGAGACATACAGGTAGAGATTTCAAAGCCCGCTTCTCGGAATCTGATCTTTCACCTTTATTTGCCAGAGTATTAACAGCAGCTCACACTTACAGGATTCTAGTGCTGCAGGTACAGACATTACATCTATATAGATGATATAGATACATGTATGTATGTATATTAGTTCAGAGTAAATGCTACTGCAAAAGTGGCAGAGGACATACGACACAAACTGATGGACAGGTATGTTCCACCGACTTTTCTCGGTAAGTTACAAGGATGACAGGCCGGATTCTTAACTATTTTGTTTTGACATGGCTCTCTTGACATAATATGAGTTTAAATGATGAGGATGTCAGCCTCACCGCTTGGAACCCAAATTTACTAAATTTAAACACTAAAATAGGGCAGAGAGATGACACGAGTCACATAAATAAATAAGAATCAGTTTAGAAAGTGGGGGACAGTGGAGGGGACATTGCTCTGCTTTCTGGTAGCTGCCGTTTTGCTTTGGATTGACAAATTTATGCCCTCATGCTCTGCAGTAGGGCACAAAGAGGTGACAAATGCATGCAGCAAATAGCTAAGTCATCTGCCAGGCTGAGAAAAAGTCTTCTACAGGTTGGCATTGAATAGGAATCACAACTCCAGTCTCCCCAAATGGAAAGCAGGGAGAAACAGAAGGTCTCTTACTACAACACCTAGGCTCTCATAGAGGCTCCTAGAGACCCAGGTTTGGGTTACCCACTGTAATTTCTGAACCACACACCACCAGGACAACCATCTCCGCAGCAGGTCACCAGTGGGCTTAAGTAGCCTTAGAAACAACTATGTATGTAGTATACCTGAGTAGTTGGCCATTTACATCCAGTTTACAATGCAAGACCAAAAAACAGAGGAAAAGCTTCCTGTGCCTGAGGATGGACCAAACCTGAGCCTGATCCAGCTGTGGTTCAGCTACATGAAGCCACTGAGTTGAGATACATCTCTGCTTGCAGGATAAGGCACACGTGCTCTCTCCTATTCTCTCTTCAACTTTTAGAGTTATCAGGATTTATGTCTGAGACAAGCAACAGCATCTGCCAGACTTCAGCACCCATACACACTTATTCTTACCGCTCTGTGTGAGCCCTGGATATGCCAGATGGGGCAGGGAGGAAAAGTTTAACCTCTTTCCTGCTTATCGGCAGAATGGGAATCCAAAAAGCTGCCAGGAAGAGCTAATAGTAGTTTGGGGGTTTCCAGTGGTCTGCTGGAATGATCATATTGAAAGCTGTGTTAATCTAAAGGCTCAAAACTTCCCAAACCACGTGCTCGCTGAGGAGAGAAAAAGCCAGACTGACAGAACACGTTGCCTGTGTGAGCTTTCATCCCTGACAAGGACACTTCACCACAGACCTCGTGGTTATGTGGCACAGGGGTAAGAAGACCTGGAAAAGAGAGTTCACTCCCAACTTACACTCCCAAGTTAAATGCCTTCTTTAACAGGTATTGCTTCTGGGTTAAAAACACTTTGACCAACAGGGATGACAACTCTAGAGCAAATTTTCTGCCTACTTTGTGAACAGAGGTATGGCTTCAAGTGTTAGAGGCGGAGGAAATGCCAAAGGAGCAATGTGTAAGAACCATGGATTGGGATGGATGGAGTATATATTTTGTACTGTTGCCAAACTTTGGCTACTAATGATCAGTGTTACTTCATGAGAATCAACAGAAGAACACTGCTTTACATTATTACTTTCAGCCCTGGTGGGAAATGTTAATGCTGGCGTCACTGTTTCAGACAAGCTTCAGCACTAAATGTAGCCATAAAGCCTCTTTCTGTGGGGAAGACAAGATGGGGGTGGGAGGGAGTATGACATCTGAAATGATAACGTGGTGGTGACTATGTGTGTTTCAGTTTCAAAAGCAGAAAATATTTTTCCTCCCCAACTCTCCTGCTGCTAACATCAGACTCTTGTTTGCAATGAGTTATGCAGGCTGGATTGGAGCTCAATGAATCCTCAAAAAGACTAATGCTGCTGGGATCTTGGGGCTATTCAGGTACCAAAGACCCCAGACAAGAGATGAATCACCTTCTAAAAATGCAGCAGTTAAGGGAAAAAAAAGTCCAATCGCCTCTGATTATTTTAGGTCTCAGAAGAAACATACTGTGCTAAGGCTATGCTTATCTAAGGCGTCCACGTGCATTCACTATCCCCTCCAAACATCGGATACTGAATTAATTACTGCATGTACTCAAACAGTATGTAGCTCACGAGGGATTTTTTCCTTTTGACCTCCAAGCACTTTGTGGCAGGTGGCTGAGTCTCAGCATCAGCGTCTGCCAGCTGGGGAAACTGAGGCACGGGGAGGCAGTTATTTCTGCAGTGCCTCACTCACATGCAGGTCCACAGGAGAAAGAAGAGAGACCAGGAATCCTGACATCCACTCTAATATGTCTTAAGGGCACTCAACTCAGCTCCCAACTTGGCAATTCAGCTCCACAGAAAGGCAGTTCCTTATGCAAGGAGCCACTGTCCTCCAAAGCCCTTCTCAGTTGCCAAGAAACTATTATTTGGTGTCCCAACAACCATTTCTGCATTGAACTGACTGAAATGGGGAAACCCAGCAGAAGCTAAAGGGCAGCAGGAGACTTGGGGGAAACCGAGGAGGACTCGGTGACTCGGTGACTCTTTCACACTCTGAAATAGGAGAAATGAAAAACTCAGAAACTGGACATTTAAAATATATTCTCCCCTAGAACGGATACTGTCAGACACACTTACCCAAAGAGGATGCTTTGAATCACCAATTATACAGAATATAAAAAATTCAGTAGCCACATTCGGGGCATATAAGGCCTTTCCCCTCATGTGAGACTGGTAGAAGCCATTTTGGCTTTTCATCCTCCTGTGTGCCACGGAGCATGCTGCGTAACACTCCTGTGAAGGAGGCAGGTGCTAGGGGATCTGGGCATTTTCACTGCCCACATACCTGGCTTTTGTCAAGATTCAGGACGTTGATGGATCTCTCCCGCTCTTTCCACAACACACTTCAAATTTCTGAGTTTTGATCTTTTGCTGAAAGGGTGCATCTTTGTGGTGTGGTGGGGATTCTCAGGGGATTCTCCTTTATTAAAGCTCTAATCCATTTTGCAGGGTCTCAGTGACCCACACAGTCTCCTCCAGCAGTTTGTTCCAGTCAAGAAACCTTCTGGAGCAAGTTGAAACTGCAGCCCCTTCTTTCCTCACCATTCCAAATCCCCATTACAATCAACGGGAGTTTGCATAATATTATACAAACCAGGAAAACACTGGTTGCAAAACACAGCAGCTTGCTGGAACTCTACTATAATGTTCAGTGCTGCTCCTCCAATGTATACAGTATTTTTCTGCCAGGGACATCCAGATAAATAGTGATGGGCATCATTAAAAAATGCTTAGATAAATCTTTTCCAGTATGGGCTGGGCTTGATCTGCTCTATTTAAGTCAATGGAACACAGCCATTGAGCCCTGGGGGAGCAAGTGCCAGCCCTAAATCATTTCTTTGATTAATTGTTCTTGGGAAGGAAGAATTCATTAAGCATTCTGCTCAGCAATTAGAAATAAATATATTTTTAGAATGAACAACCTGCCAGAAACAAGTTGTTTCAGAAATATATTCAGATTGATGCAGCCCATTTTCCATCAATACATAACAAGGAGGCTCCAGCCTGCCAGTTTCCATCCTACCTAGAGGGACACTGCAGAAAAAGGTAGGACAGTCCTGTCACTGAGGAATCACTTGTGCTGTCTACGCAATGGAAGTTCAGATTCCGTGAGCAAGTCTCTAGAAAATAATGTAGTTTCTCTGTATATTAGTTTTCCAGACATAAAATGGGAATATATATCCTTGCTATTTCACAGAAATATTACAAAGCTATTTCTACAAACAGCTGGGACAGTGCAGATATGATAGTCATGAAAACCCAATAAATAATGAAAAAAAAACAACCCTGTATTTGCACTTCAGCATCAGGGTTCAGACATGCTACAAAGTGAATGTGAAATAAAAATCTCTTTAAAGATTTTTGGACATATGACCAATATAATACCACAGACTTCAGGTATCCCTGAAACATGCAAGTAGTTTTGTTGACACAGTAAACAATTACCAAAAGGATAGCAGGACAGGTATCTATGCCAAGGCAGTGATATTCAAGCACTTTCCTGCCTATTTAAGGTGCAGATTCCACTTAACAAATGAGGTGTATAGTTTAAAATGTAAGTGTATATTTTAAATCTACCTGATCCTGCTTTAAATTTTAAATCCCCTTACTTCAAGGCAGGAGCTCATCACAGAGCTCTTTCTAGATTCTTTTCCTCTTTTGGTGAGAACAGGGTCTATTCATGCCTGAAGCCCAGAGAAGCACATGCAACTGCAAGATGAGCAACAGCACTTCACAGATGTCACAGCCCTCTTCCCCAATATAGAAAGATGTACTTTTGGTCCCGAGTCTGGAAGAAGAAACCCCAAAAGAACCTAAGCATGCTTGGGGTACTGAAAGTTACAGCCACAAAAGACTATTCCAGACGTTTAAATTTTGTGTCTTAAAAGAAAAGACATGTCTTACCCTCTGCTTGTGGTGCCTAGAGGCAAGTCTGTTCCCTGCCCTGTTTCGGGTACCTATGATGGCAGCAACGTCTCAATAAATTCCAGCTTTTCAAAGAAGCAACACAAGAATGCACTCTCAAAGGCCCTCTTCTCTAAGGCATGAAATATACTTGTACTTTTTCACTTCTACACATACCAATTTCAAGGCCACTGTAGCAG
>NW_009647028.1:1177943-1192320 GCF_000708025.1 Charadrius vociferus
GGAACTTGTGCACTTCAATGATGCTTGATTACATGATTTCTCTGTTTTTCTTCTTTTTAGTTAATCTAGTCCTTCTGTTTAAGGAAGCTTAGTAGTAAGGCAAAAGCTAGGGTTTTTCCTCCGTGTTCTTTCAAATTCATCCCACCAGAAATATACGTGATATGACTCAGCCCAACTGATAGATCACTCAATAGATCACAGGAAGGCTGAGGAAGAGAAGTATAAAGATGGTTCAGTGATGAGGGTACCTGGAAGAAAGCTCTGCATGTCACTTGAGCCAACGTCCTCAGTGGTCCCTGGTTTCAGTGGGGAAGAGCGGAAGGTCTTTCACTGGAGTCCAGGAAAAGCAGATAGCAGATCAGCTCTGCTCTCAAGCATATCCAAAAACATTTTAGCTCATTAGATATTCAGATTGTAAATTAGGGATCTCCTTTATGGAAGACATCATTGAATCAGAAATAGCTATTTTGTGGGTGAAGAGCAGAAAATTCAGTGCTCTAAAATCCTTCCACTGTAGCAACAGAGAGCTAGCTCACTAAATCCTGCTTTGAAGATCCATGCCACAAACATCAAAATGTGAATGTAATCTGGTATCTCTCACTGTGGTGCAATATTAGCAGGTCTCAGACGGTGCTAGACACAGCGCCCATATGTGCCTCAGAGGTACGTATACAAGAGAGACAGGCCAGAAGTACCTCCAAGGAGTAAAGCTGATTCCTGGTGTCGCTAGCTGCAATGGATTTTCACCAAGGAATTTGGCTCCATACATCTACTGATAAAAACTCATTAAAAAAAAATTATGATCTACCCTTCTGCATCCACGAGATCCCCAGTGTGTGGAGAAATAATTTTACCCAGCACTGTAGCAAGGGTAATGCCAAGGTGAAATGCAGCAGTTAACGCAGTACACAGCAGAACAACATACAACTGCTGCTTCAGGGCAGGGTATGAATAAAGCTGAAGCACACCATTTAAACTGTACTAAAACTACTCCCAGTGTTATCTGGCTGCCTATAAATGCTAGTAGTCTGCTCTGTCAACAGCCATGGATTTTGAGTGATCGGGGTAGTTTGTATTACTATAAAACTACTTTATTTGGAATATCCTCCCTTCTGCTTTCTGAGCTAACCAGGTCCATACGTTTTTTTGCTTTGAAAAACAAGTTTTCAAAGAGCTGGTGAAGAATTCTCTCCCCTCCTCTTGTGACTGGCTGTAGGAAAGCTATGTTATACCTTGAACCATCACAACCGGAGGTATAGCCAACCATATGTCTATTTTTCCTAACTGGACTGCAGATCTTAGTGTCCAAGTTTGGGGCAGGCACAAGTTGCCACTTACGTGTCCTTATTTGAAAGAGGTGCTTTTTCCCTGAAAAAAACCTCAGCCCCAAGGATGTGTACAGAGAGCAAGGCCTAAAGCGTATTCATGGGCCAAGCTGAGGAAATGTGAATGACTAACGTCAAGGCATCTTGTTCAGCTCTTTCACAGCTTGTCTCTGTACATCTTATCTAAGAAGACTGGAAAGAAATGCTGATGGCCTGCCATTACCAAGAAAATGTGTGTGTGATGATTACACTAGAGGAAGTGTTTAAGAACAGCTCAGCCTTGTGAAAATAATACCCTGTAACAGCTGCCAAGTCCCGGAGGGGTTACAACTCCCATCTCCCCAAGTCATGCATGACTTCTATACATCAGTGTCTCCAACAGCTATGGTCATGGATAGGCATTGTCTTTCATCTCTACGGACAAGCCAACACCTCTGTCATTTCCTATTCACCATGGGGTGCTCTGCCCTGCAAAGAGCATTGTGCTGATCGGGGGACTGAGCTTTTGAGAAATTTCACTGCTTTTCTTTTCCTGCTTGTAAATTTCAGCTATGGGAAACAGAGGACTGGAAAGACATCTGAGGTGTTTTACCGTGGGAAAAAGAGCAAAAAAGAGGTAGTGGTGCTCTGGCCATGGGAATCAGCATCCTGTGGTACCTGCGAGAGTGATCTTTGTACAGATGTTCAACATGCTCAGCTCTGTTTTACGCTTCTCACATCCACATCACTCACAAGGTATTGTATTATTAGATGCACCCCCGATGTTATGTATTAGTTTCCAAAGCAGACTCATTCACACACACATAACACATCCACCCACGTGCAGTAATGGTTAGACAGACACAAAGCCATCCAGCAGCCAGTTATTTGGGGTGGGAACAGCTTGCATTAGCTCATGATGAAGCTTGGCCTTAATTCTACTGAGCCAGAGAGGCTGGGAGCTGTGCATTGCTCTCCTGACTGACTGCGGATCTCAGAGCAGGGCAGATGATGTCAAGGCAAATCTTTTTTTGTCTGCAGTGCAGATTTTGCTGTGTGAATTTACTTGCAGATGAGGCTTCCAGATCCCCTGTTCAAAAGCAGGAGCCCTAGGCCGTACCCACATCTGCCACCCTTAGCCTAAATTCTTGTTTGTGCTGCAAAAGGAGCACGTAACCAGCAGAACTGCCCTTGTTTGGAAGTCTACGCTTTGTCCCAACTTTCAATCAATATCTGTAGACAACAAAAAGCCAGAGGAATTCACCCCATTTGGGTGATGGATCAGGAGTAGATGGGAGAGGAGTGCCTGTGGTGCAGAGAGACAGCAGAGGAGCCCAGTCATAACAGGAATACACCCAGAGAAGCTCCGAACACTGCAACTTTACATGAAGTTTTACAAACTGAGCACCAGAAACTTCCCAAATGCAGGCAGGGTTGAGCCAACAGTCATTGCCAAAGCTGGAGTTTGATTTAAGTATGTCTTCGACCCAGGCATTTGTTCCAATTCCCAACTTTGGAACAAGCCTAGTTGCTCTCTAACCATAGCATACACGGTGCATCACCTTAACCATGGCTGGCATGATCTGAAGCACGCTAGCGTTGGCACTAAAAGCCAAGAGTCACAACAGATTATCTGAAAGATTCAACAGTCGGTGAGCTTCGAGGATGTTTTCTAAAGCTGCCACACCACAGAAAAAGACAGACATCTTGCCAGTTCCTGTGCCAGACCTTTTGTTCAGGAGTATTTAATAAAATCAAGAAGTTGTATATTCTCAAAGCAAAGGATAGCGCACCTTGCAATGCACATGACTGGTGAGGAAAAGAGGGAACATTTTCTTTTTAGAGCATCTCCAAACCCCATGCAGGGGCTGCACAATTCTCATTTACAGACACAAAAGGTAAAATTCATCGTCTCCCTCCCCGTGCAGGCTTTTTTCTATCTTCTTCCAGCCTAGTTCTAAATGTGCCACACAATACAGCACCATACATGGAACGGTACAGGTGTTGGTAACCAGTTTCCTTACTAAGATAAAGGAACCAATTATTCAGAAATCACCTAATAGTATATGGGTCTACTCATTTTTGTGGTCCTAACAAAAGATGGACAAGAAACACAAGCAAATGTACAGCAGTGCACAGAAAAGGATAATCATGAAGAAATTCTCATTAAACTGCCTTGTAGATATTAATCACACCCTTGCTGACATCTACTCTGGCATCTTCTGTTATGTTAAAATATTTTAGAGTTCTACAGCATCTTCCATGGCTCCTGGCAGTACCGTCACCCCCTTTTCAAAGCCGGAGAAATCAAGGCACAGAGTATTCTGTTCAGGATGGTTCACAGGGTCAATACTAGATGCCTGACCTGCCTTCCAGTTTGTCCTTCTATCCGCTATACATTGCTTATGATTCAAAGTGTATCTGCACCTAAATTGAGCATGGCAGAATGATACAAATGGTTTGTATAGGCATCAAGGAGGACAGACCATGAGCTGTAGTCTAGATTAGTCCTTTCTCCTGCCCTCCCCACAATTCATAGAAAACCAGGCGTGGAAAAAAATATTCCCCTTGTTATTAATAGAACTTTTGCACACATTAGTGCTTTAAAGCGAAGGGGGAAAGATCAAGCATTTAGAATTTGTGCTTAATGAAACTGGGTTTGCCATTGTTAAAAAAGCTGCACAGCTATATCATCTGTTATCATTTTGACTGTTGGGAGAGTTAGTCCAAATCCTGCCACTGCCAGGAAACATCACCTTTGCACTGTTTCACTATGCCTAACACAACTTCTGTCTCTCTGCAGAGAGCCAAGATGTCACTGCGCTCCCGCAGCCCACAGCCCTGTGCTCTGCACCATCCCACCAGCCTAGTCACTAACGTGGACAGAGGTGAGAGAACATGCGGAGCAGAGCTGGATAATTAGGGGCCTCCACTTCCTCCTGTCCCCTGGAGACACGCACGTATGCATGCGCACACACAACTCCTTTGCAGATGAGACACTGCACTGGGTAACAAGGATGTTAGCACAGTGATGAGTTAGCACCTTGCCCTGAAATCACGTGTGAAGCAATGGCTGGGAGACTAATGTGGAGTCCCGGAGTCTTTGGAATGCAGCTGTTATCTCCCTCACAAGCTTTGGAGAGCTGATAACTTCAAAGACATTTCTTTCCCACACCAAGGCAAATCCAAATGCACTTCGGTAGGTTTTCCATCCCCCAAACATGCAGGGGGTGGAACTGAGCATCAGGCTGTAACAGTGCTCAGCAGCTCTGACCAGGAAAACTGAATCCCACCAGAGTTCCTCTGCATACAGTCTCATTGGAGCTGCATACAGAGATGAGGAGTTACTCAGTGTACAGCTACTGATTGCCTGGCAGTCACAAGAACCCTGAGCACAGCTGTGAAAATTAAAAAAAAAAAAAAAGAGTTATAGCTCCTACACTAGAGTCAGCTGGCAACCTGCAGCACCTCTCCTGTCTCTAAGCTCTTTAACAATAGATGCATAAACACAGACAACCTCTCCATCCAGAGAGGCAGAGATTTAAATCCTTAATTAGCACATTTGGACGAGTCACCACAAATGAGATTAGCTTTTGTGTATCGCTGGGGAAGCAGTTGTGCCCCTATAATGTCCAAGTGGTGGGCCCTCAAGCTGACCTTGGAATTCCCCTTTGGTTGCTCATCTGCTTTGCTCTCAGCGGCACTGTCTTCCCCCACTGCAGGCAGCGTCTCTTCAGGAGTTAACAGCCTGGGTTTACTACAGTCTGGTGCTAACACTAGGCACGGGGTGACCATATTTCCTGTCAGCCACTGTGAATATACCACATGGAATGAATAATTTCAATTTGTAAAGGGACTTCCCAAGTAGCAAACCATTCAACACGGAAAAGGGGCAGCAAAAGGTGTCTATAATAGCACATTGTTAGCCCAGCACACATCTGCTCCCTCTTCTCTGTTTCTGGAGTCCTACCTGCTTTGCCTGCTGACAAACCCCTGGGTTTAGTGCTGTCAGCACTGCAGAGCTGTAGAGCTGCACAGAGCCAAGCTGCGTTCTCATCTGCCTTGTGCTTCACCAAAAAAAAAAAATTGCCCACTTAAGCAAGGATCCCTGAGCAGTTCTTATTGCTTGTCATATATAAAGCAGCTTTGACTTGAAGACCCCAGGATGAACTTACAGTGCTGCTTGGTCAAGAAACCTTGTCCTGACTTGTAGGCTGAAAAGCGACTGTTTTACAACCGTCTCACTACGAAATGCTCAGATAATGTGGGAATGAGCACTGTATTGCTGCTAGAGGAAGAGGTTATCTAAACGTTTCAGAAGAGAACTTAAATCAACCCTACTCACCATAATAACTCTGACTTCTGCAATACAGAGCAAGTAAATCTCATGAAATTATAGGTCACTGGACACCAAAAAGGTAATGATGTCACCAGCCAGGTGCTGCCTGATTTGAAAGATGGTTGTGGATACTACACCCGCATCACCCGGCGCAGGGATGCATGTGGGACACTGAGAACCAATGAAGGAGGAGAAGAGGATGTAGGTCTCTTCACAGGGAAATAAAGCCATGCTGCATTACAAACCAGGGAAGGGATAGAAGAGCATTTGTCAGAGTTGGCGATTTTTCTTAGGTCTCCCTCTTGGCCTTGAGTTCTGGATATAGTCTCACCCCTTGGCACACAGGAGCAGCCTGGACCTTGTTCAGCCATAGGCCACGTGGCGTAAGTACTTAGGAGTGAAACCTTATGCTCTCACTAGCCACTTCCCTCCGGACTGGCCTTTCCCTTACACTCATCGGTAGAAATGGGTTTTTTTGAAGTTCTCAAAGACAGAAAAGGAGTTGGCACCTTTCTTTTTGAGTGACATTCATCTGTAGGTAAATTGATTTAATAGCTTGTTAGAGTGCCAATTAGAACCAACAATAACTCAATTGACCTATAACTGCCTTGGCACCAACACAGCTTTCAAAAATAAGAGAAAGGAAGAAATCTCTGCTCTGGCGGAGATGAGAGCTCAGTCGGTTTCAAGAGCAAACTGAGGGATTCATGGGCTTGCTAATGAGATGCTCATAACACATCAGAAACAAAGACAAATTTCAATGGTTTCAAGCTAAAATGACACTATGTTATCTCCAGACAAAGATCACTCTTTTATCTGTATAATAAGTGGATTTCAGTGCAGCAGCAGTGACTCTACAGTAGAAAAAAAAGAATGAAACGGAAAGCACTAGCACAGTTACCTAACCAGAATAACAGCGAACTGAACACTCAAGTTTACCTGCTTATAATAGTACTGAAAAGTCCTACATTGATTCTGTGTGTGCCTACCTACCAATAAATACCTTTAGAAAACACATTTTCCCATCAAATAAAATCTCTTTCACACAAATGCAGTGGAGATAGTGCTTCTGTGCAAATTCATAATTTTAATTGCTTAGCTCCGAGAATTGAGATATTTCAAGTTTGAAAAATAAAAAATAGGTAGAGTTTGTCTAAACATTGCTGGGCTGGTGGTGCCCCGGGATGGAAAGAGGGATAATGTGGAAGGGTTTTAAATTACTAGGCAAAATGATCCATTCTTAAATCAGGAAGGAAAGCAGGGACTGTGAAAACTGAGATGATTGTTTGAAGAGTCAGAAGGATGATAGCAAATAAGAATATATAAAAGGAGAGGAAACTATTTTGGAATGACCCACCCAGAAAAAAAAAAGAAGGATAAGGATGGAGACTGACAAGGGAGGGAAGTGGACTGAGTTAAGTGCCAAGCACAACATACTGTGACTAGAGCATGGGCAGAGGGAGAGAAGAGGCACTACTAAAAACTAAGGTGAGGTAGAAAACAGTGATCAGATGATAAGTTGGGTATTGGGACCTAGGACTGGCTGGAGGAGAAACCTGCCATGAGAAGCCCAGAAAATTGAGATGGGACTGGTGGGATAAGAAACACAAACTTGAAGTGAGGGATGGGGAAAACAACAGGTTGGAGAGAGTGGGGCAGAAGGCATCATGCTCAGGTACTAGGAAGAAAACAAGCAGAGAGTTTTTAATAAGCAGAGCATACTTCTCTTCCAAGCCTGGAAAGTAAACCAAGAATCTGGTGCATCATCGTTCTTTTGCTGTAACTACCTGCTACGGCCATTGCTTAATTCAGAGCAGAGGGCAGTGCAGCATATCTTCGAAAAGATCCACACCTGCTAATGAACCCAGAGATATTATTATGATGAGGATGGGGATTGATTTGTTTTTTTAAAACCTTAACAACTGTACAAAACCGCTGTATTAAAAATCAGACTGCAAAGTCAAAAGCTCAGGTTTTGAAATAACAGGACGGAGGTTACCTGTACATATATATTATGTGACAGTCATTACATGATTCAAAACAGTTCTTCCCATAGAATTCATGCTTCATTCAAGACAAGAGGAAGGGTTTGAGGCAGATGTATGCAGGAAAGAGATTTTCTATAGAAGCTAATTTCTTGCACAATCTGGAAGGTTTGCATTAAAAGAGATAAGGAACTGTAGAATGAGATGTGATGGCTAGGGCAGATGAGATTCCGTCTCTGCCAAAAAGTTCCTGCAGAGGTGTTAGGCAAATTGCTCAATTCAAAACTGTAATTAGAATAATATTCTTAGGTGATGATTAAAGAGAACACTATGTCATTGTTTACAGATATGATTATTATTTTTTTTTGCTATAACAGATAAACTAACAAACACCAGAGGACTGGGAAGAAGGTGGGTGGGATTGGCATGCCTATTTCTCACTCTGGCTGCTCACCAAGCAAGTCTAAGAAATGGCCCAAATCGGAATGTCCCAATCCTCTTAAAGCACCATTACTCCTAAAACAGGTAGTCATTACCTCCGTGCCCTTGTCCTCTGGGTCACAGTGATGTCTGATTCCGTACTAAGCACCCACAGAGGCAGAGCTCTGAACATAAGGTATGCTGTGTAATGCAATGTACTCTGCAAAACCGGTCCTCAAATTGACTACACCAAGTTAATGAACGTTTTTGACCTTAATCACTATGAGTCTCTGCCATGTTGCTGTAAACTGGGGATGATAGTACCTGTTTCCTAGCCAAGGTGTCAGGAAGCAAAATGAACATTTATTGCTATTATAGTTGAATATTTTATAAGTGCCAAAGAAAAAAAAAGGGCCATGAGGAAATTAACCTGTTTTTTCAGAATAGGATCTGATTAAGATATGATAACTATGGTGTGCTATCTTATAAGGAGAGATGGAGAAAATGTTAAATAGTTTTTCACAAAGAAACCATCCCTATGTGCACTGAATGAGGCATGGGCTTCTGTGGAAGAGACAACTGGTTCATCTATTGGCAGAGATTCATACAAAGGGCCTCCTGAATTAAGTTTATGCAGAAAATCTTAATCATGGCACTTCCTTAAATCTCAGGGCTTGCTTTAGTATTTATTTATACTCTTTCATCTCATTTTCTGCACATGAACATACATGAAAATACTGTAATATTATATGATCATAGTCTTAAAACATATTATGGCGATACACTGAGGTGTTTAATTTCCTGAGGCCTTCCTGTTTTCAAATGCTGCATTTTGTAACATCTGAACACGTCTCATACAAAAAACTATATCCCCACATCAATTGTTTAGCGAGGGATTTTTTACCCTCTGCCTTGTGACATGTGAACTAGGGCATGAAGCATGTAACTTGCCCATGGACGTGGGAAGTATGGCTGCACTAGTTTGGTCCCCTCAGTTCATGGTCACAAAACCATGTTTCTTCTCCTGCAACCTGACTCATAGTCCACTGAAGACAACAGAAGTTCAATCCATGCTGTTCAGTGGGATTTGGGTTATCCCTTATATTATTCCTGTTTGGATCCCCTCGTTCTGCTCCAGCAAAATTGCCCTGGGAATTGGCAGGAAAGTTGTCTGCAATAAAGGCAGCAAGACTGGACTTCAGCAAAGCATCTCCCTTTCCTCAGCCAGCAGTGTCGCCACATTATTTTGAGGCAACTGCAATCTGCATGAGCAAGAAAAGAAGTTAGCCAAGTCTGTGAGCTGCCTACCAAGAAACCTGTGCCTGATTTGCACCTTTGTGTTTGTTTGTAATGACAGGCACAGGTTCTGCTACTAATGCAACTGCTTCCCCGACCTTTCCCTCTAAACAGAGTTTTCACTGAACCAGAATATGAATTTGCTGTACATAAGAGTACAGCACAATGGGTAGCTTTCATTTTACTTTGCTATGAGCAGTGGGCAAGTCACAAGATCAGAGTTTGCCATTGTGGGCAACATCTGAATGCGGATAGGCATGAAGCGAGGCCGGCACAAGAAGCAGCATTCTGGGCAGCAGGTAAAGAAAAGGGCGTTATTGTCTGAGAGCAGGGAGAGCAACACCCACCTAAGTCAACTGCCAAAGTCAGTGAGCAGCGCTGTACGCTTCACAAATCGTTTACCCTTCTAACAAAACAGCGACAAGCTTACGAATGAAAACAGTCTCCACAGACAGAGCAGCACTCCGTTAGGCACTCAGGAAATCAGTTCTACTCGGGAGAGTGGAAAAGGTAAACATGCATCCTTCCCATTTTCGCTCAATCCCACCCCTGCTATTGGGTTCAGTATTTAGTACTGTAATTAGTAAATCCCACTCATGATTCCCCACAAGAAGGCAGTCTGAGTAACACTGCTCAGAGGTCTGGAGCAGCGTGAAGGGGAGCTAATCATTTTGTTCTTCAGGAATTCCTCTACCTTATTCATCGCACCTGACCGTCTATTTCTTTTGGTGCCACAGAAATCTCCCCAGGTTTCCAAGCAGAGAGGGGACTCTGGCAGAGGAATTGAAGGAAAAAAAAAGAATCTGTTTGCAGACAAGTAAGGGAGAACAGTGAAAAGAACAATTCTAAAATCTGAAGATGGGACTGTTACTGAGTGGAATATTTTCCATTGTTTTCAAGGAGGCAGCAGCTTCTCTTTTCTGTGAAGAAGTTAATAGATTACTGGGTAGTGAATAATGTGCAGTTCTATTTACATCCACTGTTTGGACTATTTTGGTCCTTCAGATAGTGTATCTGTTTTCAGGCCTTTCTAAAGCAGCATGCTACACTTTTTTTGCAAGCCGTTCTGGATAGCAGCTACAACCAATATGCTTCAGTCAGCTACAAACTAGATAGATCATTGTTTGTCTGGAATTTTTTTATTAAACCAATTGTACTGGATCAATGCTTCCTCTAAGCAATAAATTACAATTCTATCTACCCAGTGAAAAAGCTTTCAAAGTCACAGATAAATCTTGATCTAGGAAATACAGTTTGGCTCTGCACCGATGTGCGATCAACCACAGATGCAAATAAACTCAAGCCGCTAGCACATACATCTCCACCTCAGAATAGGAACCAGTATTCTTCTTTTCATTAGAAATTGCTAAGACACCTTTAAGTGCTTCTAGAACTAGTCCACTGCATTAGTCATGAGTACTCAGGAGCACCGAGTTCGGTTTTTATAAAGGTCATTTGGTGTCTTTTCCCCTCACAATGGACTAAAAGCAGAAATCAACAAAGCCTTAATCTATATTACTTTGCTTTACTCTTGGAGGGTCATAGATTTGCCACTGGAATTAGCCATATTAGATGCTAAAACGATAATTTAACGAGACTATGATGAAAGCCTCTGTTCTATTCTTGAGAGGAACACCTCTCACGCAGTGCGAAGGAGAAGCAACTGCATGAAGTCAGAGGAATTACACCAATGTTGTTTCGCAGCAGAATCAAGCTCCAGTAAATAGGGCTGGAGTGTTCCATTCAAAACTTCACATCTCAAGCCGTACTGAGACAGGAGTCCTGAGGTCTGGAGCTCTACCAAAATGCCTGGAGATGCATCTCACTCTCAGAGGTGAAACTGGTTTCTCCAAAAAGACAGAAAAGAAATCTGGGTCTAAATATTTATTAACTTGAAAGCTGTACACCAAATGCTGCTGCACAGCTTTGGTGACAGCAAAGTGCAGGATAATGGAGACTCGGAGACTCATGCCTCTTACGAGATCCTGATGCTCCAGAATCTGCACCCATCTATAACAAGGAGCAATCACGCATTGCACTGCGTAATTTGCAGAGCAGGAAATAGAGTCCTTTGGGTCAAGGATATAGCTCTTGCAAATATTTTGACAATATCTGCTCTTTGGTGCAATATGCTGCATTTCAGAGGTCAAAAAATGTTATTCATATTCATGTGAGTTGTTTCCAAGACAGATGCTTTACTAGCATTCAGCGAAGGAGGGAATACAAAACCCAAAGAGAATCTGGGAAAGCTCCCACTCTTCTCCTTCAAGGCAGCCATTGTTCATAGGTCATTTTTCACGGGAGCCCACGCATTTTCTCTAAGTGGCAGTCATATTCAAACAGATACACTGCAAGTGACCTAGAAACAGGGGTGAACAAAGTTCCCCAGAAAATGTACATACTGACCATACAGTAGTGCATCCAACTCCTCTGGCTTCTTCAGATGTCTCTCTGTAAAATCAATACCACCGCCCCATCTGATGTTGATACATAATATTAGGGAGAAAGCACGTATTTGTGTGCTAGGCTTCTAGCATCAATTTAGAAGAAACACAGAGCGGCAAGATATCAGCCTACCTGGAATCTGACCCCAAACAGAGAGTGTCTTGCACCAGGGTACAGATATCCAACTCACTGTGCTTTCTCTGCACAAATGCAAAGCTACGTCAGAGCAGGATTTTGTTATTAATACTAACGAGCCATACATGCATTCATATGTATCTGCATACATACGAACATCTGAGTGTTAGCAGACTCAGTGTGATCATCTGTCTTGGGAGAGTCTAGTGTGCCTGCATATTTCATTCTTTTGTGTAAGGCTAGGAGTGGCCCTATAGCTAAGGATCTCAGAAATATAAACTTACCTCATAATTGACTGTGCTGTTTTAAGGAATAAACAGTGGTTTGCTAGGAATCTTAAAAAAATAAATTCTTAGGACCATCTCACCTTGGGCAAGGTGGTGACCTCAGCTACTGCTACAATCCTCTTACTGAAGTTTGCCAGTCTGGTTCTATGCTGAAAACATAGTCAGAAAGATGGAAGGGAATAAATTCACTATACAGATACATAAAAGATATGCAAACTGAACGCTACTTTTGCATAAATCCAAATACAATCAAGAGACTAAATCCAAAATTCCTCAGGGTGCAATACACAGAGAACACCTTGCTAGAATAACCCAAGAAAGCACAGTAGTTAGTTTTTAACTCCAGGCTTGTGGCAAATAATACAAAGATATATAGGCAAGAGTATGAAATTGGTTTTGTTCTTTTTAAAGCTAATCACTCACATTGCACTGTGTTTGTGAGGTGTTACTTGATCAGTCACAACTGGCAGCCAATTTTACACTCTTTCTGATCTGGATTTGAATAAGATTGTACTTGCAAGGACTACGCATCGTGATGTAGCTGCTGGAAACCCTCATATGCTCGGTCAGCTGTGCGCCTGGGACACTTGAATGCCCTGAATTTAAACGACCGTGCAGTCTTCCAATTCACATAGCCTTCTAATAACATTTGTTAATCCAAGCAAATATCAAGGAATCTGTTCAGTGCCAGTGCTGAATCTTCTAAGCATGTGGACTGCTTGCTAAATATCTAAAAGGTAGTGTCGAGAGGTTTCTGTCCTTTCTGTCTTTGAGCACCCAAATCCACTCCTTCCTGCAATTATCTTGCTGGCTGTATTTTAGGGGATAAGGCAAGGTTTCTTGAAGAGTCCAAGAATTCAATAAAATAATACATTTTGATAGATATGTGTTTGAATAATGTGCTTCTGCTGCATGCTTTTAAATGTGACACGTAAGCCAGTTGTAATTAAAGTTGAAGCAATAAACCTTAGCCATTGATTGCACTAAGTAATTAATTATTGATTGCAGTATTTTACATAGATATTGCAGAGGACAATTCACCTGTGCAGTAGACAATACTTTACTCAGAAATACCCAAACACAACCCCTCTGCTACACAGAACTAGGCAAAAATTGGCTCTAGGGTTTACAAGTTAATTTCCTTATTAACCTTCATGGAAATGTTGCTGCCTGAGTGAATGAAAACCATTATTTTCATAAAGACAATGTTAACTATTCCCTATCCAAATTAATTTTGCAAATAAGCATCTTCAGATGCAAAAGAGAAAATCTTTCTCTGTAAGACACTGAAGGTGTTAAGTTCCTTCTTAATGAATGCTGCTATCCCCTGCACATACCAATTCCTGACAGGCGATGCTGCAGTAAGAAGCCCTACAGAACAGCAACAGTAGCAACATCCTTCCCTAACTCTTGGGGAAGGAGAAGGGAGAGGACTTTGAGGCACAAAGATGGGAACTGAAACACTAATCAGGCAGACCGTATGTGCCAAACTGGAGATGTAGGACTAGTTAAGCAGCAGACACCATGCTTTTAGTCTAGAGTTGTGCATCAGGTGGGAACATTTTTCCCCATCTACACTGAACTTACGGAGAGGCTTTCTCTTATAAAAAGCTAAAGCAAAGGACGTTTATTGTTTTAAAAACACAATTTAAAATTAATTTAGTGTGGGGACACTAAAATTAAGCTTAAATATAAATGAAACCTGCAGATTGTTTGGCTGGAGCAGATCCCGGTTGTGTCCTCCAGCTCCTTTGACCAGAAGGAAATGAACAAGGAAAGTTACGCCTGGGTGTGTGCTCTGTGAGGGAAGGTTTGAGCTGGACATGGTCGGGGAAGGGGCAGGCCAGCTAGTTCTGAGTGGGCCAGGAGGGGGGAGATTGTACCTGAAGTCGCTGTAGGGATGGATGATCCAGAACCCGGCAGATTTAACCCTTTCCTGCTCCCTCTCCACGGCCTTCTGGCTGCCAAACATCCTCAAGGAGAATTTGTTGACCCCCGGCTGGAGCATGGCCCCGAACTGCCTCTGCATGAAACCGGCTTGGCCCAGCCTCTGCTCCTCATCTGGGGTGATCTGGTCGCACCCTCCACCTCCTTCCACTTTGATGGAGGTAGAGGAGCAAGCCCGGGCGGGCTGCTGCTGGGGCTCCGGGGGGGACGCTGGGGGGG
>NW_009647028.1:1192447-1193049 GCF_000708025.1 Charadrius vociferus
GCCCTTGCCGCCTGCCTCCGTCTCCAGGAGGCTGGGGTCCCCCCCTCTGCCGGGGTCTCCCCCGAGCGCCCGGGTGCTCCCAGCAGAGGGCGAAGGCAGTGGCTTCAGCCTGATGCTTTTCCTCCGGGTGTCCTTGTCGCTGTCTTCCTCCTCGTCCATGATCGACGCCTTGGGTCCTATCTGCTGGGGCAGGCTGTAGAGCCTCTTGCGCATGGAGGGGGGCAGCTTGTCCATGGCCGATGCTGCTGCTGCTGCTCAGTTAGAGGGAGAGACCCCCCCCGCTCTGCCCGAGGAGGGGAACCGTCACTGCCCCCAGGCCCCTGCCCCCAGCTCAAGGGGCTGAAAGGACCAGAGACTGGCGTGTCATCTCCTTACCAGACTGTGGCATCCACAGGCTCTGCATCAAAACACAGGCTCTGCATCCAGAAGGGCAGGGGGGGGAAAAAAGAGGGAAGGCAAAAAAGCCCCCTCCCCTCGACTCCTCCGTTGTCCCGATTTGGCTACTTGCTGCTTGTCTCCCCCTTGGTGAGTGTTACTGCAATCCCTGTCTGCTCAGATCCAGAGCACTGGGCAAGAAGTCTAGAGGAGAGCCACACACTTCT
>NW_009647028.1:1193074-1193449 GCF_000708025.1 Charadrius vociferus
CAGCAGCAGCCGCCTTGCCATGTTGGCTTCGAGATGCAAATGTGCCGTGGCGCCCGGCGGGCAGACATCATCCGGAAAGCGAAGCTCAAGCCCGGGTGCCTCAAACTCCTCAACCTGCCGGCCAATAACACAATGAACTGCAACCTGCAGCAGCCACTGCTTGCTTACATCACTGTCATCACTTATTCCTCATGCAGCCCCAGCTCCTGGGAATATTCATGAAGCGATCCCATTCTATTGGGTTGCCATAGGAGCGACTACTGCACACAGGCTCTGCCTACCTGAGCCAGCACCCCGGCTTCTAAAAAGGGCAACGCCGGGCTGCCGAGGGGGTGTGTGTGGCCGAAGGGGCGCCGCAAGGCTGCCGCCGCCGCC
>NW_009647028.1:1193665-1215701 GCF_000708025.1 Charadrius vociferus
GGGGGTGGGAAGGGGCAAACCAAACCTAAAGGAAAAACAGCGGTTCACCTTGAAAATCTCACTTGCATGCAAAGCAGGGGCTTGGGGAGTGCCTGTCTTTTCCAGCAGAAGTTTGCCTGCTGGGAAACACGGTGTGCTTTGTACCTGTCTGCAAACCACCGAAGGTTTGGAAGGTTTCTTATTCCTTCGCTGCCTTGCTTCCCCCTTAGACATGCAAAACGTTACTATTTCTCCCCTGCGGGGTTGGATCTGTAGAAGTCATTCAATAATAATAAATAAAAAAAAGCAAGCTGCATCTCCAAGAGCTCCCCTACCGGATTGAGGGAGGCTGGACTGGGATGGCGAAGGAGCGTGTGGGATGCGTGGGCTCTCCCACGGCACGGGGAAACCCACTTCTCGGTGGGCACCTGAGTCAGCACTTTCTGCGGCTCACCCTCCACTCACTCGTCTGCCAGGAGGTTGGTCCTGGGAAAATAACGGCTCCCGGGGGGAATCCTTCTGCCTTTCACCGCTGGCTGCAATGCATCTTGTAGAATAGAGGCCGAAGCAGTGGAAAAAAAGGCTAAAACCAGGCTTTTCCCTACTTTTTGTTCTTTGAGAGGTTTTTCTGGAGAAAAGAGGGAAAAGAGGTGGCAATCAGTCCAGCCCTCTGCCTCATTGGGAATGGTTGTTTATTCCGTTATGTTTAAGAAGCTCTTAGATTGATAAACTAGTTCAAATTATTTACTAGTGAAACGCCTTTGAAACCAGCGGAGTTAAATTAAGAATCTGATTAGCCATATGAGAGACTGCTTGCGTATATTTTTGCATACATTCAATATCCAAGGCTTTCTAGAATGTTTGTTGTTTTATACATTTAAAATCATACCTCCTAGGAAAAGGAAACCACGTGAACTGCGCAGACAGGCAGGGAGGCTAAATGCAGGCAACGAATGCCCACTGCAAGCGGCGAGGAAATCCTCACCCGATCCCTGCGCTTCTGCTTTCATAAGCAAATATTCACCTTTTTCCTTCCAGGAGTCACCTGTCACCACCCTAAGGTAACTGTGCCATGTAAAGCAGTAGGATGTTGCTTAAGCTCTCACTTCAAGGAAATGCAGCCATCAGCAGTGACTTCACTGTACACACAGACAGCACACACTTCCTCATCTTTGCCTGCCTGCTCTCTTGCTCGCTCTCCTGAACCCTTTCTCTGATGCATTCACCTGCTTCACTCTTCTCCTCCCACCTCCTGGCACAACCTAGACTGGCTGTGACTCATTTGAAATACTCCCCAGCGAAGCTACCCAGTGCAAATATTATTTCATATTATTATTTTCATCAGAATTTCTGGTAGAACAAGCTTTTTGGGGGAAATAAATCTCAATTTTCAAATGCTCCTGTAGATTAGATAATGTGAACTAAGCCAGTGATAGCATTAAAGGTCTTTTTCCTCTTCTTCTTCCCTCCTCCAGGCACTAGGGAGGCTAAGGTGTAAGCACTTCTGTGCCTAAGCTGCAATCAACTGCCTTCCAAAAGGATGTGTTTTGATTAATGAGGTGCATAACATCTGAAACTGATGCAGCTTCTTAAACACAGTCCCTAATGTTCCCAGAGAATGACAGAGCAATAAAGGACATGCTCAAGGAATCAAGCTGTTCGTCCTCTTTCAGCTATAGGTATTCTTGCTGCCTCTTAACTACCCACACTCTTTATTTCCTGGACTTTCTAAGGTTATTCTCTGAGTGCTGCCTTATTTGATGACACAAATAAGATTCTCTTACAGCCCTGAAGTGGGGAAAGAACACAACAGAGCATCCAAGCAGCAGAATGTTCTTTATCACTTCTGTAGCTAGGAAAGAAAATTATCAGGTGCAAAGACTGAGTCAGGCTGACTGGCACACTGCTGCACAATTCTAGAAGCATGCAGATATCCCCCAGCCCAGAATTCTGGCTAGCACTTCCCACCCTCCAGTGTCCAGTCTATATACGACGCATACGATTCCTCAGACAGAGAGAAGGTTTTTAAGTTATTTTTTGGGGACCACGTCTGTTTTCTTTAAACCTAACTATAAAGCATTAAGCTTCACTTTGGTATCACTCCTGCTTTGAAGCAAGTTTTCGAGCACATCATCATAGCAAATACTGTAGTCCTATTTTGAAAAAAAAAAAAGAAAATGCTTAACTTGAAAATAAGAACCTAAGTGCCGTTATCGAATCTAGGCCTTGTCTAGCAGATAGCCCAAAGCAGGTAGCCCAAAGTGCTAAAAGCCAGAACATGCATTCTTGTGTTGCTCTGTCTCCAAGTGTGGGTTCCTAAACATTTCTAAAAACTTGGCTCCAGGAGTTACAGGACTCGGAGGAAGTTTTAAAGTCCTTAAAATGTAATGACAATTTTGTGTCCAGAGAACTTCAAAGTAATGATACTTTATTTGTGAGCCTTCCAAGAACTAAGTGCAGCAGGCTGGGAATTATCCTTGTCTAATGCTATGAAACTACTATCATGGACATTATTTATTGTCAGCATTACTGCAGTGCTTTCCATGTCAGCAAATGAACCTTTATAGGCACATTTTTAGAATGTTTCAGAAAATCTAGGCCTGCTGTAGGACTAAGTCTTGCCTGTCATTGGCTGCACAGTACATTCAAAGGGGGTATAGAGAAACCCACCTGCCAGGAAAAGGGAGAACAGTTTTTGAGGGAAATGATCTCCTTTTTAACAATGTTTGTCAGATACTGCTCCAAGACTTGGCATAGATACAAAGGGAATGGATTTAGAAGGGAGAATGCAGATGAAGCAGCCAAAGATTCATTTGTTTCTTAGGGGATTTTGCCAGCTCATATATACATATATACGTACATATATATGTGGTGCTATTTTAATAAAAATCCAGTGCTGCAATGCAAATGCGAAAAATCACATTCCTAATGAGCTCAGGACTATAGAAGAATAGATCGAGAGCCATAAAAACTGATAACCTCTAGCTCAGGGTACAGAAAGCAGCAATGCAAGCTTGGCCTGTTAGGACCACCTTTGCGTGGGTGAGAGTTTCAGTCATCACCCTTGAACCCTTGGATTCTCAGATAAAAAAGGAGTCAACAAATATGTGGTATAGATTGGAAGAATGGGAGCAAGTCCTTTCAGAGCTGCCTATTGTTCCTAGCAGGCAGCAAGTAACTCATAATTGGCATTTGAAATTCATGAAATATTCAACACTACAAAACAGGGAAATTCTACCTCAGAGTTTTAGTGGTAGAGTCTGCACTCTCTGCCTCTGCAGCGTATATCGTGCCTAGAAGATAATAGAGAAATAATCACCATAAATACACAAATCCTATCTCCCCCTCGCCGCTATTAATTACCCAGGTGTGCTGTCACACTTGTACTCGTTGAAATTCAGCCAGTGCTTTCTCATTGCTCTACCAAGTTCCTTATAGAAACTGTAAAGTGGGAGGGGATTGAACTGCTGGAACATATGTTGAAACCTATTTAAGGCACAGAGAAGAGGGTACCTGAGCATCTGGCCAGGATAAAGGAAAGCGCTGAGCAATGGGAAGTGAGATCCATGCCAGGATGCAGGAGTCTGGGGATTCAGCCCAGAGGGCAGGGGGGAGAGAGGAGAATCCCACAGAGCTGGATGCCAGGATGGAAGGAAGAAGTCCACTTTTGCTGCGGACGAATTGTTTTGGTGTGGGAGAAAGAACACTTCAAAGTCCATCAGTGGGACTAGAGAAATACTAAACAGATCCCTAACAACAACGGATCGTGGAGCCTGGCAGGAGATGAGATAGGCAATAGGACAGGAAAACTTGGATTAGGAAATACTTGGAAAGCAATCTTCATTCCAGCTTCCAGTGGTAAACAAATGTGGGGCAATCCCACTCTCTTCACCCAAGAGGAAAATAGGAGCACTTGTCTAGGATATAGGGGGGTTGCTGGGAATGTGCTTATAACTAACAAACAGCTTTGCCTCTGGACTGCAAAAAAGGGAATGTTATCCAGAGAATCAGCCGTGTTGGTATCTATGGAAAGAAGTTACAGAACTATGCAGAAAATAAACCTCTGAGATTTTCAGGATGTTTAGACCTTTTGCAAAAGCTGGTAATCCTCACTGGAGCAAGTAGCTAAAAATTATAGCTAGAAACAGGTTGATTAGCATGAGCATCTTGCCACTGGACCTTTAATATTCCCCTTGGAGAACAGAAAACTTAATAGAAATGGGAAAATAGAGACATGTAAACAGGTATGAAGCTATGAGGAAGAGAAATTACATAGAATCTGAGAAGCTGCTGAGATTAGAGCAACCATATGATTTAGTCACAATTACTTTTAGTTTACGAAGTACCTACTTTTTTACATAATGGTCTAAACTCTACCAATGAATTTTCCAGTATTCCCACTGAGATGCTCATATTAAGCTTGTATCTTAGACTTCAATAAAATTTGCCTTCCAAATGCCTTCCATCAAATTTGTATTTAAAAACTGAGCACTAGCTTATTTTTCTGCCCTCATCTGGAATTATTCAGGAAAGGGTTGAGACAGCATCGGGAGATTTGCTCAAACTGGATCAGTTCAGTGACTATCAAACGACTCTTTCTGAAAATAGTGCCTTTCACCAGCATTTAATGAGCTGTAGCTTCACAAAGAATAATGGATCCCTCTTCACGAGTCTGTCCCTGCCGATGTATCTTCTGTCTACATGAACTGTACTATTTTTCATTACCATGCAGTGCTGGATTTGATGGGAAATGTCCTATTGTCTCCAACAACAGTAATGGCAGCCCCCAACTTTGTGAAGTCCAGACTCTGCTCTCGCGATCTAAATTCTGTCAGGGCTAACTTTAACCCTTTCTCTTCCTAAGTATGTGAATCAAATGAGCTCAACATCATGTTGTTGATGCAACTGCAAACCGAAGCTTCACAGCCATACCACCTGTCAGACATTTATACAGCTCTGATTTAAGAACTCATAATCCTAATGGATGTATCTTAACAATGCCTCCCTGCAGCAAATTGCTGAAGACAGGCAGAAGATTTAAAAATTTGAAACAAGAGACTAATTAGAAACAAGATGCTCTGTGAGCAAAATGGCTATGAAAGAAATGTCCCATAGATTTATGCCTTGTGACTGGAGTCTCCCATGTCTAATGTGCAGGATTCAATACAAACTTTCCCTCTATAATTCATAATTGTACTGTCATATATGGATTCCTTGATGTGTAGTAATTTATTGATGCCAGTGCCGTAGGCTGCAGCAGCTTTGAGCAAAAGACCCTCAGAGGTCCCTTCCAACCTAAATTATCCTTTAATTCTATGATTCCATGACTCAACAGGAATTCTCTCTTTACTCTAGCTACCTCCTTTCACAAACATGTAGGAAGATACTATCTTTGAGACAAAATCCCCCTGTCAAATTTGTTTTAAACCATCGAACAGGTTCAAATATTAGTAGGAGGGAACTGACAGACTGATGGATACAATGCATGACTGTATAAGCTTTATTTCCTCAGTCATGATTTTGGAGAACAAACTCAGGCATTTTCATGTTTATTCATGATTTCCGAACTCCTGAAGATAGCAAAATTGCAAGAACTAGCTTAGCCAGCATGTCTAAACAATATGACAGTAGAAGAGCTTCAAGCAGAAGATCCTAGTTTGTTATTACCCCTTACTGATACCCCTGGTCATGCTGCTACCCACAGAGGGATGTTTCAGGTAGTTTTCCCTCCCACTCAGCAACTTCAATGCCGTAGAATTTCACTGCCAATAAAAACAAGGCCAAAGGCAAGGGAGATAGAGTATTTCTGTCTGCATTTCATTCCTTACTGGCATAAGTATATCTTCCACGAACAAGCAACCAGGTTAGGCCAGTCTGAGTCCTCAAGACATTCCCATTATCTTGCAAGAGAAGAGTGATTTGTGCCACCGCCATGTCTGTTGCTCAGCAGCAGTGTCTGCAACTGTCAGCAATGCCGAGTGCCTCAGTGAGCCAGTAGATAAGTAGAGGAAAGGGAAGAAGCTTCAGTTGATAAGGCTACAAATAATTCTATGAGATTAAAATAAAGGCATCCTCTCTCGGCTTTGCTTTTAGAAAGCAGCCCTTCAGTGATACCGCATGTAAGCCACTCAACACTAGAAAGATCTTGCGGTTATCCTAAATTTGGAGATTATTTCCTGAGTTTGCGCATGCCTATGTCTACGCATGCACATTTGTGTTTCTGCTAATCAAGCTCTTACCTCAATTCTGGATCAAACAAGCACTCTAGGTCCAATTTGGGCCTCTGTCTGTCCTTTGTTACTTTTGTTTAATCATAGGTGTTACTGAAGCATCTAGAAAATACTGTTGCTACCAAAGCCCCAGCAGAGTAAGGTAGTCCAGTCCCAGTCCAAACAGAAGAGGAACAGAATATAGCAGGAGAGTAAACAATCTCATGGTCTTCAAATGCCAGTTCAGCGCTGCAAGTTGCCTTTTTGCTTATTTAGTTTTACAGAAGGCTTTGGTGAGAGGAGCTAGAGCAGGGAAAAAAGACAAGGGAGGATGGATCCAAAGCAGAAGGAAAGAAAGCAAGGATGCGGAAAGAGGGCAAGGAGAGAATTGTCTGCATTGCATTTGCTTTTCTGTATGATAAAAATGTGCTGCAATGCTACCATTAAGGAGGGTATGAGCTTCCATGATAAGCTTCTTTATGGTCATTCTTGCTCTCAACCAACTAAGCGACATTCCAGAAACCTTACCTTTACCAAAAAGTGATTTTCCTTATTTTTGAGAATTGAAGCAAAACCTGCTGGTTTTGGGAACAAGAAAGTTGTATGTGTAGAAGAGAAGAAAGAGAAGAACCAATGTACTACCCAAGTGGTTAATAATAAAATGATATTTGGACTTCCTATTAAAAGGGCATGCAAGTGCTGTACACTTGACAAAGATTAAATATCCAGTAAACCCAGAAGGGTGGAGGCAGAAGGTTCTTTCAGTGTTTTCTTATCTGTGCCTCTCCTTCCCTGGATGGTCCTTGCCAGCCACATCTATTCGGACTGTAAGCCCTAGTGGCTGTCATGCAGGCATCTCCCTAGTTCTCAGGCACAGAGACTACGGACTAACTAACTTTTTGTCTTCTGTGGTGCCACATAAGCTGGCCCCGATTAAACAACGTCAGATGCTCAGATGCTCCTGGAGCTGAGCTGCAAGATTGTGTTCAGCTCAGCCCAGGCAGGGAGTGACCAGCCCTGCCTCATGCTGCAGCACTTTTCTAGAAGTCCACCCAGGGACTCCCCATTGATTAATTTTCGCAGCCTGTGCTTTCATTTGTTTTCAACACTCCGCTGACCTTTGTGTAAGAGTTTAAACAAAGCTCTACAGACACTTGAGGCCATTGCCTTGATAGTATCAGTTCATCATTGTATAAATTTGTCTCAGTGGATGGTAGCCTTGTGTTTGTGCATGTCTGTTTTTGCGAGGGGGAGGGATCCTGCTCACCTGGCTCTTCTGTGAGTGCTGAAGCTTTTTTCAGTGAAATCAATGAGAAAACTTCACGCTGCATCTAATGTTACTGCTCTGTGCTGTTTAATGCAAGGACAGGACAATACACAGCAGTTGTAGATGTTGCTTCCTGGACTCTGTCTTCTTTTTAGACAATGCCCTTTCCCATGTGATTTTTAGAAACCTTCCTGGGAGCAGGACCAGAAGTCAGGCCTTCCTGTTTTTCCCCTAAACCATTAGCCGACAGAATCATATTCCCTCCTGTGCTCTTCTACCAACTGATAGAATCTTAAATCTTCTGTTCAATGGAGCAACTTCACAAAGATGCTTCCTGTGGGACACTAGGGGAGTTAGGAAAGTGGCATTTGCTTCACCAGCTGCAATTTAGGAGAAAAGCATATTAACTGTTCTGTTTTTTCTTAAAAAAAGCTTAAATCTTTATGAGAGGGTTCTAGATGATGCGAAGGTAAATGCAGTCCCACACATGACTGAACTGTGGTGAGACGATGTTGAGAAGCAATTTCCGGCTACTTGATTTTGTCAGCATTTCCTTCATGGCTAGGTTGCTTCCTGCTCAGCACACCGGCTGGCCCGTAGTCCGTGGAGAACCACCAGGGCACAGGACAGAAAGGTTCAGTCTCCCACTCTGGGCTTGGTCTTGCCCCCAGGAGTTACACGCTGCAATACACAACACTTTTAAGCACCTATATCCTTTGCTGGGTCTGGCATAAGAGACTTGCCTGAGGTGACACGGGACATCTGTCCATTTGGCTTCCCATGGTATACATGTTCCTATGGTGTCTAACAGGAAGTTGCTAGCAAAATATATTTATTTCTGCTTGACTGCTGTAAAAAACCTGCATACATATACATAGATATATATAAAGTAGCTTAGCAAAGCAGACCTAGACACTGCAATCATTCTCTCCTCCTACTCTCACAGAGGGATGTCAGACTAAACAGCACTCTGAAGCTGGTGAGATCTCAGTGCATACTGTACCCCAGAGGAAACATTTAAGGTTAAGGAACAACAACAATAACAATAACAAATACCACTTTCCCCTTTTGAACAACTTCATGTCATAGTGGATGCTCGACAGGATGCTGTCCAAAGGATGCTTGAAGAAAAATTGTATACGTTATTAGACACTTCTGTGCTTGTTAATTCTGTCAGTGTTTTCCACCGTTCTGCAAAACCCTTCACAAATCCCTGTTTCAGTGGAGCAACAGACTTCTACTTCCTTAGATTTGCAGGTTTCACTTAACAGGATTAGGCGACAGGATTTATTTAGAAATGTGTGGTGATAAAAATACCCAGTTCATGAGTAATGGGGGGAAAAGCTCACGATTTTCTTGTTGCTTTTTTAAATTCAAACTTCTCAGCAGGGGAAAAGGTTCAGATCAGGTGTTTGCCACCCACACTTTTCAGTACAAGAAAACACAACTTTTTCTAGCAGGGAGAAGACTGGAGTGGAATAGAGAAGACTGAGCCTTGCTGTGAGACCCAAAGAATGTAAGATTCAAAATTGCTTGATCTTCCCATCAAGCCTAGGGCTGACACAGAATTTGTTAAAACATCTTCCTGTGATTTAAGTAGTCTCAAGACTTCGCTAGCTTACATTGGCTTTTCACAAGAGGCAGATCTATATTACCCTAAGCCAGCTAGAACATGTAGACTTCAACCATGCGCTTACTCCCTGCTCTACAAAACGGTGGTATCAGAGCTGCTTTGCTGATTCTGCCCATGCTCATTTCTTGGAAAGCCTCCCCAGTGCAGAAGACTCTCAAGAGGTGGATAAACTGTACTCAGGACTGCCTTTGCTGTTTGTGGTAGAAGATGTTGGCACCAAATCTAAGCTGAAGATCCTGCTCAGTGGAAAAGAACTGGAAGACATATTTTAACAGAAAAGTTCCTGGGAGCTTAATCTTTTTTAGTTAAGCAAAAGGAAGTATAAGTAATTATTTGATAATAATCTGTAAGTACCCACATAGAGAGGTGGAGACCTGAACACAGAGGAATCCTCAACACCAGCAGACACAGTTGCAAAAGCGATGCTGCCTGGAAGCTACACACATTCAGGCCAGAATTAAGTTAATAATTTTTAATGTTGAGGGGAACTGACCTCTAGATGAACGTGATGAAGTTTTCCGTAGATTCTCTGTCACAGGAAATTTTAAAACAAGATTAGATATTCTTTATAAAAGATCTGCTTTAGCTCAATCCCAGATACTAGACTTGAATCTGCAATTAATTTGGGTTTGTCCTAGTTCATGTCACACTGGAGGCTAGAGGAAAAGTTAATAATGTTCCTTTCTACATTAAAATCTGGAAATCTGGAAAAGCAAGTGACCAGTAAGAGTGGCTAGAATGCTCACACCCTTTTCTGGTCGATTATGAATATGCTGAACTGCCTACATCCCAGCACAAATCCCTGAAGAACTCTGTTGGCACTGTCCTACTGTGAAGCTTGATCATTTACTTTTACCATCTGTTTCTATTGTCTACCCAACTCCTCACCTGTGCTTGGACCTGCCCTTGTCCTCTTCGGCTGCTTAATTTCCGCAAAAACTTATTTGCCAAAGTCTTTTGAAAATTCAAATAGACAGTATAAATCAGATCACCCTTACTCTGTTTACTGATGACTCTTCAAAGATGTCAAATAGATTTGTAAACTATTAGGACTCCCCTTTACAGAAGCCACTTTGCCGCTTCTCAAGCAGACTGAACTAGATCATATTTATCCAAGTTCATGTCCTGTAGGAGGTTTCTGGTCCTCAGAAGTTCAGGATTCTGGTTTTGCTTATAGGGATCTATTTGGCTATTAAAGCTTTCCTTCTAAGCTGGGAAAAATAGCTAGCCATTCACAGATTTTGTTGTGCTGCACTTTTAATAGGATCATAGCCAAGCATTGCATGTGTCCTTTATAAAACCAGTATTATAAACCAGAAATGGATTGATCGTTCTTCCTTTCTAAGAGCTGCCACTGCTATTGCCACAACACCAGCTGGCAATGCAATACTGCCTTCACCTGACTTGCAATATCCCCATTCTGTCCCTGCCAACATCTTCTGTAAACATCAACCAGCCCTCATACACATACTGCTCCATTACTTGGAGCAGAAAATCACTCTCCAAAGCAGAACTGCAGTAAGAATTGGGGTCTAAACATTCAGTTGTGTAAATCCCAGTCCTCACAGAAGGTGTATATCATGTAGTTACTGCACTCAAAGGACAAGAATACTGAACTGTGTATTGCTTATTTGATCCGGCATACAGTGGAATGCTTGCTGAATATCAATCTTATCCCACCACATGGATGAAGCCTGGAGAAGATTCAGCCTGGAGAAGAGAAGGCTCTGGGGAGACCTTATTGCGGCCTTCCAGTACCTAAAGGGGGCCTACAGGAGAGCTGAGGAAGGACTTTTTACTAGGGCATGTAGTGATAGGATGAGGGTGATGAGTGATACTCTGAGGGTGGTGAGACACTGGAACAGGTTGCCCAGAGAAGCTGTGGCTGCCCCATCCCTGGAGGTGTTCAAGGCCAGGCTGGACAGGGCTTTGAGCAACCTGGTCTAGTGGGAGGTGTCCCTGCCTATGGCAGCAGGGGTGGAAAAAGATGATCTTCAAGGTCTCTTCCAACCTAAACCATTCTATGATTCTATTCTATGATTCTACATAGCTTTGCAAGTCAGCCAAGATCTCTCCACACTCTTCTTGTTGACATCGTACCATCCTCCTTATTAAGCTCTGTGTTTTGCTTATACTTCTGATACTTTTCAGTGCCAGCTCTGGCATTCTGATTAAAATCAGCCTGGAGGGGAATAGTCACATGTGCCTGAAGCTGAGATAATACCTTTCCTTCCTATTCCCTGGCTTCTCTCAAATTCTTGATTGAACTCCCAATATGCCTACATGGAAAATGACAGTGACATATGGCCTTTGGGTTGTTATCCCCTGAGGGCTCACACACACTTGTCAGATGCTTGTGCCCACATGAAATGGGAGTGCATGCAGGCTTTTGGTTTTTATGGGCTGAGTATTGAGAGTTTCTACCAGGCAGGACCATCACAATTCCAGTTTCAGTATGAACTTGCTTCAAAGAAAGACACAATGGATTCTCAGGGGTCATCTCTTTGCTTCTTGCAGATAACTTGCTTGCATTAGGCAGCGTGGCCTAATGGTGAATCCAAATTAAAACCCACAAATGGTAAACTTTGTTGGTGCATCATGTTCATTTTCCTGTTGAAAATGAAGGCAACATAATGAGATTTCCCAGTCTGTGTAACTATACTGCATGGATTTCCAAATGCAATGAAGTCAGCTTTAGCCTTTCATGTTTTATTAATGCCTTGTAGCTAAGTAAAATGACTAATAAACTGGCATTTTAAAGAACTGGATGGAGCCATTCTGAAGACTGAATAATAACTAACCATTCATTTACTAAGTTCCCTCTAGCAGTTTTTCAGTATACATAGAATGAAAATCATGGAGCTACTGAAATAAGTTCACCCTACTTTGCACCAAATATGCTACTTACTGCAGGTGTACAAATTCACTTCAGCACCTTCTGTCTAGTTTCTTTTTTTTTTTTGTATTCCAAATACTGCTTTGCCCAGATTACCACAACAAAGTCAATGCTGGACCCAGAATTAAACACCTGTAACAGCCTTGCTGTCAGTTCCTAATTGTTAGTCACCATTCTGCAGCATATTACAAAGGAAGAAAGTTAAAAAGCTGAAGATCCCCAAAAATCCAAATTAGTTTGAGGGGTTCTTTACTTATAAATCCTCTCTTTTATTCTAGTTCCTCTTTATAAAGGGACCAAAGAGAGAGGATTTCGTGCAGTAGGGGAAAACTAGACAGAAGCGCTCTTAGATCTGTGTTTTCCCTCAGTGAGAACAGGAAATTCACACGTATTATCACTCCCACTGCTGGGACAATGACTATTGCCAGTATTTTCCTCTCTACTAAAAATTAACAGAGGGAAACCATATGCACTGCTTAATTTTCTAAGCAAGGCACATTTGTACCACATCAAGCTGCTAGCCTTTGTGACTGTTCACTGAAGCAAGCTTTAATGCTACATGAGATGAAATAAGTAAGATGCTCACTACAGAGAATCTACAAGAATTCACCAAGGCCTCTCAGCAAAACAGTGGCAGGCCAGGCACTAATAGACAGGATTTCCTAATTTCCCCATCCCATAATCAGTCCATTGGAACAAACTATTTCTCTCCACTTGTGCTTGTTCAACACTGCCTCTTAAAACCAAAATCCAGCTGTTGTCACTGAACTCAAAGCAGCTTTTGCTAAGCATTTCCCTAAATGCATTCCAAAACATGTTTGTTTCCACTAAACCTGATCTACCAGCTGCCACAACCATTGAAACTGGAACAACTCGCTTCAATCTCCATCTGATATGAATGTTCTAAGTAGACATCCCCGACCCAAAAAGAAATCCCAGGCTGGAAATTGATGGCTAGATAGTCTCACTTTTTTTTTTTTTTTTCTTTCAATGTATAAGAAAAGAGATAATAATGCAGTATACAAGAAATTGTACTGCATTATTCAGAGGGCCTTATTCACCTTTGATTCATGTGCTGCAGATACCTTACTCTGGCAAGTATATGATTTGGAACTGGAACTTTTAATAAGACAAATAGAGCAAGTGGAATTAAAAAAAAAAAAAAACAGACAAGGCTTGTAGTCACAAAAGGTAGAAGGCACTGCTGTTTCAAGGTTGTTTTGCATTTCAGATCAATAACAATGAACAGTCTCCCAGGCAAAGTCAGCTAAGGTCTCTGAGCCTCCACCAACAGCCACCTGGTCTCTCCACTCCTATCCAGCTGTATGCACCGTGGGCCACTTCTGCAGATGAACATCATACACTCTATGTGAAAGCTGATGTGAAAGACACAAAATCTGAGAGCCTTCCAAAGGTAATAAAATGGGGATCCTCAAAGCCTGTGTAGCCTCTGTTGAACTGAAACATTCTGCAGTCAATGGAAATCATCATGTTAGAGACAGTTGTTATCTTTTTGCCCTTGACAGAGGTCAGTCTGGAAATGCTAGAGGTGAGCGTGTGTTTCCCAGAAGTGGCAGCACATGCAAGACATGGATTTATGCTTGCAATTCCAATAATTCTGCCTTCTTGAATTCAACCCTAATTGTAGTGTGCCTCGCTGATGATTTAGAGCATTTGATTTACTGATCTTATTTTACTCTTCCTGCAATTTCACCTCTTTGATCAGATCTTGCCAGCAGGTTTTCATTACCAAATAGGTGGGTTTTTTAAATAGCACAATTGCAAGTCATCATCATAAATATCAATCTTCATAACTCATCTGAGCACTCTATGTTCTTGTAATGTCGTGTGTCAGGATTCTGCTGCAGAGATAAACCCCCATCTGTGTGGCTGCCAGCTTCTCATTCCTTTATTGATTCTCCCCTATTTGCTGTAATTGAGTTTTTATACTTACCTTGTTCTTCAGTACATAAATGCCTATCAGAGACAGGGAAGAGAGACAGACCAGGGATTTCCACTTCTCATCACCTCTCAGCAGAAGAGGGTGCTGTGCAACACTGATTAAAATAGATACTTCAGCAACTGAGGCAGTTAAGCTGAGGATTGCCTATCCAGGTATCAAACCATGTACTACTCGCATGTCAGCAGGTGACTGTAGGAAAAAGCTTATATTCCTTATTTTCCGTGGGATGGGGAAGGAGAAGGGAATAATCTGCAATTTTCCAGCACTGACTCATCTGTTCTAAGTTGCCTGTGTTAAAGCAAGCCTTAAAGGGAACTTTTTGTTTATTTTATTATACAGGACCGTAGACAGGCTCCAGCACACGTCACTGTTCTGAAATGCTCGTATGTTTAAAATCTAGATTCACCTTTAATTTAATATGGACTCAACTATATTTATAGGTAAGTGTTAGCAGGTATGTGTTTAAGGATTGTGTCCTTAACTGACAGACAGCCGATGAGCCTGTCACCTCCCTGCTATTACAGCTTTTACTACATGACCCCAGTCTCTGGTGGAGTGGTAGTTACACAGATCACTCCGCACAGTTCGTGCCGGCTATGCCGGCATAAGGGATCACAGACAATGTGTAATACTGCTGATGTCCTCAGTGGACACTTATGAGCCACAATGAAACAATGAGTTAGCCACCCCTGAGATAAGAGGCAGGGAGGTGGGTAAGGACTTCATTTCTAGTTTTGCCTCCAGTTTTACTGGCTGATCTCCCAGTTTTCCAGGCTCTGAAAAGACAGTATGCACCTGCTTAGAGACCCTTACAAGAAATCAGTTAGCTATGACTAGATACCGGACATCTGCTCTCCCAAAGAGGGAGCTACAGCTGCCTCACTTTCCATGAATTGCCAGGAAAGGCCTTCAAGATGCCCCTACCATCTTCTGCAACAGGCTGCCACTTTCTTTCAGCATGCAGGACAGCCTCACACACCACTTATATTCCCTAATGAACCACACCACAGGGCTGTTTAACTGTGGCATGAAACAGACTCTGTTGCTCACCAGGTGCTGCTCTGCCTGTCCCGGCACAAAGTGAGGGATTCTGCTTACTGCTTCTATCTACTGGCTGTAACCAAACGGAGCAATGTGTGTCCTGGGCCATCTACTGCTAATGGCAGAGAGAACTTTTCATTCTGCAAAATCATTCCTGCACAGGCTCCTAGAAAAGCAAAAAAGTTCTCACTTTAAAAGCTTCCAGAATTCAGCATAATGATTGCTCTGACACTCTCAGATAACATTACGCATATACATATATACCGGATTAAACAATTTCTTGTCCCTTTTTCGGTAGTTTAGATACTTCCATTTTCCAAGTTATCCAGCTGAAATTTGGCAGCCATTTTCAGGTCTGCGCGTCAAGAACAGAACACGCACATATGAGTTAGTTCTGAAGAAGCAGAACATTTTTTGGCTTTTTTGTGTTTCTACCACTAGAGAGCAGGAGAATGGTTCTCCCAGCCGACACTGGCAGCTCCGGCAGGGATAGCTGCTGTGAATCACTGAGAAGCTCCTTATATAAGCGGGTTTCTGAGGCTGACACTCGCAATGAAGCTGGACAACCTTTCAATCTATTTATCAAACCCTCGCAGTTGCCATTTACAGACAGATGAAACCAAGCTAAGGATGAAGCAGAAAGAACAGTCTGCATCCAGAATAACGTGTTGAAGTTCCAATAGCAATACAGATGTACAGACAGTCACCACCCTGTGTTTCACTGAGACAAGCTATTTCTTTTTTTTTTTTTTCTTTTAATTTATGAGTCTAGCCTAAATTCCACCCCAGGAAAAGAATACTCACTATTAAGGGTTGAACTCTGCCAAAATTTACCTAGAACTGGAGTTACAAGGGAAACTACATTCATGTGCTTTGTGGTCTGTGATCATTACCCTCTAGATATTTTTGCATAATTGGGAGAGAGATCTCCCTGAACCATGAAATCTGGTTCTGGGTTTTCAGAAAATAATAGGATGAAACTACAGCTGTGGTTTCACGTACTGATCTGCCAGCTGGCAGATGCTGCAAGAGGAGAGGTCTTCTTCGCCCTCCAGCTCTGCTCTCCCTTCCACTTTCCTTGCACTCTTGGGACCTTCACAAGCAAAAATTTCTATTCACTAATCCAGAAAAAGCAGAGGTTTTTTTGTTTTGCTTCTTTAGTTGTCTGACAGATTAGTAGACTACATCTGTTTATTAAAGCACCTGATGAGAGCCAGAGGCAGTAAAAGCAGCAGAGTGTAGGAGGTAGCTGGGGAAATAAAACTTTCCTCTTTCAGTAGCAGTAACCTTTTGATCAGGTTCACTCTGACACACAAAATCACAAGATAAGGTAGAGGCATCAGGAAGGAATTCCTTGCCAGGAAAGGTGCTGAGATGTTTTCAGAAAGAAGTGCTGGAAGCCCTGAAGAACGTTCTGTACTGGGCTCTGACTGGGCAGTATCAGATAGTACCTTTATAGGAGTTTCAGGACTCTAATTTCAGCAGCATACGTAACTCCCTGTAAAAAAGGACAGAGGAACTGTGATTTGCCTTGCAGGACAAGCCGTCATGTAAGAAAGGACAAAGCAGTGAATCACAGACTGAAGGAAAATCTCAAACAGAAACAACTGATTCAGACTGTATTTCCCACTCCACATATCATGTTAATTCTTCAAGTGCAGGGTCTATATAAGATTGTCCTGCCTGCCAGTCAGCGTTACCCTGCAAAACCTTCTGGAAAAAGATGCTGTAAACCCAGCTCTTACAAAAAAAGTGTTGCCTGGACCTTGAGGTTATGATTGGCTCTGACTGGACTTCACATCCAGCAGACCTCTCAGAGACATGCTGCTGGCCCAAGAGTGACACTGATCTGTTCAGGTAGAGTTCCTGTGATTTTACAGTCCAAGAAGTATTGGGCTTGTTCTTCTGCTGTATACTTTAGAGCAAATGCATTGTTGGGTGGGACAAAGACAGGCAGGTACCAAGCAGAGTTTCTCAGCTATTCTGAAGTAGATTCAAATTCCTCTTTGCTTTGTTCCTTCACAAAAGTAGCTTTTTACACCGAAGTCATTTTCCCACCAGGTTGTATCAGCAGATTGTGCTGAAACCGAAGGCACCGATTTTCTCACCTGCGATAACTAGCTAAGGTTCCACTTTACATATTGACTGACCTATTTAAGAAAACAGGCAAGTCCTGGGGAGCATGCTGCATAAATCAAATGTGGCAGGCAGGAGAGCGGAGGCTCAATTCCTACTGATAGTGAAGAATGTGCATTTGCTTGTAGACTTCAGTTGCAAACTTCCATAAGTGGACTGATGCAATCAAGGGACAAATTATCTGCATTATGGCAATGTGCTCCAGACAAAAGTCCTGTTAAAAGTCCTGACTGTGAAGCCACAGTTTCTGAGATTTAGAATAGACAGGTCAAAGTCTCTGATCTGAGCTTAGTTTATTTCACAAATCTGTTTTAGATTCTTGTTCAAGTTAACTGAATGAAATTCATCGTAGAAATCAAAGCTAGGAAAGAACAGAGAAGGAATGAAGAACTGACACAACTTTAAGAAAGGAAGATGTAGAGTAGGAGTCTGTCCCTAAACTTTATGACTTGCCCATGTTTTAATAAAAGATGAAGAAGCCCTATATCCTGTTACTAATGAACTTTAAAGAGGGCATTTGTACTTAGTACAAAAAGTTAGGTCTTTTGCCTCCAACTTCCTTAGTGGGAAACTCTTCCAAAACATCCCTGGCTTGATGCTAGAAAGCTCTTTTCCTACTTTTCAGCTTAAATTTTGCTTGTGGCCAGCTTATACCCATCTATTCTTGTCCCAGTGTATCTTAGCTCAGACACATTTTAGATTACTTGCATTCCCTTTGCTGCCAGGCTTGTCCTCAGCAGATTCTGTGGGATTTAGCCCCACTGTAGTTCAAATAACTCAGTGAGGGGGTTATCACTCTGCTCTATTTCTGTAGTTGGTTCTATTGTGATGGGCTTCATTATGTGATTTATAGGAGAATGCTAGCTAAACCCAGGCTCTGCGGTGTTAGGCACTGCATAAAACATACTTTGACAGGCAGCTGTTGTTTCACAGGGCAGATGTTCTAGATAAAGGGTCAGAGAGGTGTGCTGGCTTTGGCTGGGGTGGAGTTAATTTTCTTCACAGTAGCCAGCATGGGGCTATGTTTGGATTTGTGCTGGAAACAGTGTTGATAACACAGGGATGGTTTAGTTCCTGCTGAAATGGTTGAGGTCCTGCTGAGCAGGGCTTACAAAGAGTCAAGGCCTTTTCTGCTCCTCACGCCGCCCACCAGAGAGAAGGCTGGGGGTGCACAGGGAGTTGGGAGGGGACACAGCTGGGGACAGCTGACCCTGAGTGACCAAAGGGATATTCCATATACCATATGATGTTGTGCTCAGCATATAAAGCTGGGGGAAAAAGAAGGAAGGGGAGGAACATTCAGAGTTATGGCGTTTTGTCTTCCCATGTAATCGTTACACGTAAGGAAGCCCTGTTTCCTGGAGATGGCTGAGCGATGGAAGGTAATGAATGAATTCCTTGTTCTGCTTTGCTTATGCGCACAGCTCTTGCTTTATTAAACTGTCTTTACCTCAGCCCACACGTTTTCCTTAATTTTCTGATTCTTCTCCCCATCCCACTGGGGGCAAGAGAAGCAAGTGAGTGGCTGCGTGGTCCTAGCTGCCAGCTGGGGTTAAACCACAACAAGAGCAAAGAGAGGATGAGGGTGGGAAGGTGATTTAATCATGCTCACATAGTCATTCAGTGGTGAAAGCAGGTGTAGGGCCAAGGTCTCCTGAGCACCAACCCAATTCAATATACCAATGCTGTTTCTCTGTTACAGCACTTTGATACGTCAGCTAACTTTCCATTTGCAGTTTCACCTTGTGACTATCTATGTAACAGATAACACCTAAACCAGCTCCAATCTAAACAGATCAGTTCACACAGTGCAGTCGCGAATGTGTATAGCTGCTTTTGCGAATAAACGTTGCTTTCCCTCCAGGGGCTTGCAGACAACCAGCTCTGGTGTGCTTGCACACTAGATAAACATAAATTTGTAACTGATTGTTTAGCTTGCCAGGGGCAGTTAAAAGCAAGCAGTTTCAGATATGGGCCATTCCTCAGTCGGGAAGGTGCCTGTGTATCTGAGGTGTGAGGTCAAAGGTTGATGCAGGAAATGAGTAACCAGAGTTGCTGTCTCCTGTTCTCAGCTCTGGGCATGACTCATTACCTGAATTTAGTTCTATTTAAACTGGTGTGCCTTGAGAGACTCTTGCCACAAGCTCTATTCGCCCTGATAAATAAGACCATCATCCTTCCCACACACAAAAAAACCCAATCAAAATAAGTTGGATTGTTCTTACAAATAACTTAAGGCCAATAACTTCCCCAAGTCCTACGTAGTTATGTGCGACTGTGGGCAAGACCTGAGGCCTCAGGATAAACAGAATATTGGAGGTAAGTTTTCACTAAAATATATCAGCAAAAAGGAAGAGAAAACAAAGCAATTTTGAGGGAGAATCTGCGGCAACATTGTGTTATGAAACAAGGAAATAGTAAAATGTCTTCTTTCCCACTGTGGTGAAATTGCATCTATAACATAGTGTTCTGTGATGGGGTCCTTATTATCATAAAGACATTGACAGATTTTGTAGGGAGTTCAGAAAAGAGCAACACAAGTGATTAGGAAGCTGCAAGGATTAACTGGTGAAGAAACATTAAATTAACAAAATTAAAGATGTATAGCTTGGCTCAGCAATGATTGAGGGCCCATAATGACCACCTACCAACAGCTGAAGGGTTTGAATACAAGGGGGGAGGGAAATTTAGTTTGCTATGAATCGCTATAATGAGAAGGAAGGGAAAAAGAATGGAGTAAAGGCAGCATAGGCTAAAGCCCAAGAGAGCTTCCCAAGAGTGAGATGTTGCTGCTGCGTGAACAGTGCGACTGATAACAGAGAAATGTTCAAAGCTTGTGGAAATGAAGGTTTTGAGCACAAATGCCTGAACGGCTCTGATATACAGAACTGGAGCACAGAAAGGGAAGTCACTGCAGAAGTACACTTCACCTACCTCAAGTTCCTGGACAACTCTTTTGAGTCCTTAGTTGCAAACAGGCAACAATGGGCGAATCAAGAAAAAGGAAGCACCGGCCTTGGTGAATTTGGGCAGTGTAACATAACAAATGTGTTAGCATGAGCGGGAGGTTTGTTCACACACTGAGTGAAAGCATCTGTTATGCAACAGAGACACAAAGTGACAGCGATGATAAGGTATCTGTATGAAAAGGCACTTGAATGAGTCCCACTATTCTTAGTTTCCATGTGCCTGTCCTTGAATGTGGCTGAGGAGCAGAGTCAAAACCGAGGGAGGCAACTTCTATACAAGTGTAGCCTTCAGCCTCAGCCCTCAGTTATCTTTTACCCACATAAGTTAGAGCAAATTGAAACTGGTTCAACACTTGCTAATTGCCAGATATCCCGCAGAGCTCTCACAAAACCAGGGGCTAATCAGAGAACCTAGCAAGGGACTGTGTGTCTGTGTGTACGTGTGTGAAGCACAGCTACACTGGTTAAGTACCTGCAGGCAGCCTTTACAACTCTGCTATAAAGCATAATGTTGCCTAATTCAGGAAAGAATTTCACCTAATATCTGTAAAATGGGGAGAATTACATTCCCCTACTTCCTCACAATATTATGAACCTGATAAACTATTTGTAAAAAACCTCAAGAGGTCTCTGGATGAAAGCACAAACAGTTCATGTTTGCAGAATTCAAACAGAGCAGGTTCTCTTTACGTTAACAGCTCTGCAGGGAGTTAACATTATGTTAAGGACAAAGGCTAAAAATTCTCACCTTTCTACAAATTATTCCACTGCCATTAACTGGTATCTCCAAAACCAAGACCAATCAATGTAATTATTCCAAAATCCAGCTATTTGTTTATTCGTGGGTAGTAAAGGTATATATCCAGTCATACTGTATGAGAGGCCTGTAGATACTCTTAAGAGGTACAATGGCTGAAGTGTCAGAGACAACTGTTTTTTCCAAAATCTCACTAGACAGTGCTTTTCAGCAGACGCTGATTTGCAAGGCTGCTGCTCTGGCCCTGAGGAGATCAGCTGAGGATATCTTTAGAAATTACAAAGTAATGAGTGCACACCTTAGAGAAAAAGCAACACAGATAAAATCGGGATATCGGTTTCTGCTAAAACGTTGGGATTGTGCTTGAAAGAAATAAAATGCCTTCAAATTACTAAGCTTATCTCTTGGCCTTGTGTTTTTCCTGTGCCTTGAAGATGTCTGCGCTCAAAGCTTTTCCCTTTCTTTGGACAATAGGGGCTGCAAAGGAGCCTTTTCAGTGTGTCAGGTCAATAGTCCAAAGACTGAGAAGGATTTATGCTATAGATAGTAACAGCATCAAAGAGGCCATTACATCTTCAGCACCAGTAATCCCCATTTTAAAAACTCCATTATCTGACTGGTTCTTCATTTGCTTGTCACGTAATCCTTGTTGTTGTGGTAACTCAGAAAGGAATGCTGAGAGCTTAATAGAGACAGTGACAGAATTGCCTGTCCCTGGATTCAGTCAGGATGGTTATGGGCAAGACAGAAAAAAATCAGAGACTAATAAGGAGTTCAAAGATGTCAACTGAACAATTGGAATAAAGTCTGTGAGGATGCTGCTGCAATTGTGAAATACTTCCAGACCTTCTTAAGGATCGACTATTTTCTGATTTTCATTAATCACTCAAGATCAAATCCCTGACTGTCCAGTTTTTTAGAAAACCTTTAAGCATAGGTCAAGAATAGTGAACAGATCTGTTCTCTGGGTCAGAGATTGCTGGATTTTTACAGAAATCAATGCCTGCTCCTCGGATGATGGAAAATGAGTTCCTTTATTAACCAGAACAACAGTTATTTGTTAATATTTATATCGTCTTCCATGACATTAGATGTCTAGGTAAAACAAAAAGATGCAGCACCTCTCTGCTCTTAGGGCACCAGTTACAGTCTAGTTCAAACTGGTACAACACTCAATGTATTGACC
>NW_009647028.1:1215721-1288359 GCF_000708025.1 Charadrius vociferus
CTGTTAACTCAGGCAGACCCCTTCTCTTTGATCAATAAACTGAAGGTAGAAGTGGGGCTCATTTCTCATCAGAAAGGTAAAGGAAGACCAATAGGCTTGTAAGCCGATCATGGCTTATCTGGGAAAGAATCCCTTGATTTCAAAGACTTTTCTTAGTAGCTAAAAAATAAGAGTCAAAAATAAGAGACTGAGAATCAGACTGATCATTCCTGGGAAGACCCCATCAGGTGTAAGAAAGACCATGCTCCTGAGTGCATCTATATCCCAAATCCAGCCTCTGCAGATCACAGCCCTTGGCAGCCTAGTAAAAACCAGGTTTCTGCAGGATTAGGGAGAGATTATCACAAAGCCCTCTTACTAAGAATGTGCTAAAATAGGGAATACAAAGAAGACCAGTTACGGCACTGAATGTTGTCAGATCAACTTTAACTCTCAGGAATCTCATGCAAAGTATGTTTTAAAACAGCTTTTTAAGATGCAATGCCTCAGGCAAGCCCAAGACACAGGACTCGTGACTAAATAGCACTTCACAGCAATGACACCAAATGAGAAAACATAGCTTCTCCCTTAACAAGCAACTTCTATAGTGCTTCTCCTCTATGGGACTGAAAGGACTCATCACTAAGCTGTAGCATCTGACTAAAATACAGACTTCCTCTTTTGGGGAATAGCCTAGTATTTTAGTCTTGAATTGGAGCAGACATTCCTGTGGAGCAGAAGCCAAGATGCAATGTCTAAAATGACAGCTCAGCAACAGCCCATGGAAGAGCCTGTAAGATATGAAGACATTGGAGTGGTTAGGAAATGTCAGCTATTTGTTTGCCTCAAAAATAAATAGTTAGGAATTAAGGAAGAAAAGATAGCCCGGCCTCAAGCTGCTGTATATATGAAGGAGGGTAGAAACAAGTTGTTTCCTTTAGAAAACCTTCCCAATCATTGGTTAGTAAACCAGATGTGGTAGGGATGGATGTAAATTCTTTGCTGCTGCTTAACGAGTGGCAGCTGGCATACATCATGGACTAAAGAGATATGATAGCTGAATTTTCATGACTAGAGTTGAGGGTGGTGTTCATCCTTCACTGACTTCACTGTCACCATAACAATGATATGACATCTCTTTCTGTCTGCAGTTTTGGACACCCAGCAGGCCTCAACAAGAGTAATTTATTACTATGTGCACTTCATTTACTCTATCCCATGAATCTGCAGGAAACAGCAGTTAGAGAAATGGGAAGATAAACCCGCATTTCAAATTGGCTTCTGATGACACTTTGGAAAACAACAGAATTGCTTTACCATAAATTGCTTGCAATGGTCAGGCTGCGACTGGCTTTAGTAGATTCATTTCATTCAAATGAAGGGAACAGCAACTCTGCATTCACAATGCCAGCCAGCACTGTGTGAGGAGACAGGAAAGCGAGCACTCATCTTTTAAAGACAGATCACTATTCAACTTGTAGTGTCAGGGTCCTCAGTGCACCAATAGACACCACTAGGCACCAATAGGACAACAGGTCCTCATGTACCAATTCCCCCACCAGCCCTACCCAAACAACCCCTGCTCTTTGCTCCAGGAGCTCCATTCTAGCTCAGGCCTGGGCACTCAGTCCTGGCCTGAGCTATGCTGTAGGTGGCTAGACTGTTGATGGAATCTGTTACTGTCACCAGCCCTGTCCTGCTTGCCCAGCTGAGGTACTGTGGGACCGTGCCCGTGGGTGAGGATGCTGCTCCTGCCTGCGCTGTGATCTCCTTCAGCTGCTGGTTTGCCTTTCCTTGTGGAACAGCCCTGCTCTTGCTGCTCCCTGAAAGGTAGTAATTTCACGTATGACCTCTTGGTGAGGGCAATGTCTGTGTGGATGAGAGGGATAGGGATGCATGTGGGGGGAATTAAAGAAGCAGTTCTTCCATGGTTATGTCCTCGTTCATAGTTCTCTCCTTTTCCATACACTTCTGTTGTGCAGCTGCAACTCATTGTCAGGAACAAAACAAAATTATAGTCTCAGGACTAACTAGGATGAGGGATATGATAAAGAGTGTCTTACGAATTTGAGTTAGTGTTAGAAAGAAGACAAACTGACTAGAGAATGGCACTGGTAACCACGGCGTCAAGAACAAATCTCACTCACATGCTCACATCAGCAGAAACCCAGAATCAATGCTTTCTCCTGATTACTGGATAGAGAACATTAAAAGATTTCAGTTTTGTTCCCAGATAGAAACTGGCTTGCCTATTAAGAACTGGATGAGCCACAGAAAGCAAATTTTCTCCCTGTTTAGAGTGGCACAAGCAAGGATAGGACAAGTCTTTCTGCTTGAATCACTTGATAGATGTGTAGAAGTCTGGAGTTCTTCAGGGCTGTTAATTATTTATCATTATGAAAATCATACATATTCAATGGCAGTGTTGTAATTTGAAAAATGGGGCAAGCTTTTGGGCAAGTGAGTAATCTGACAAATGTGTGTGCCTCAATTTCCCATACTAAGCTTTTCACAACATAGGCACAAACTACTTCCAATGGGACGCAACCCTGCCTACAGATATTAAAAAGGATGAGTGTATGCACTGGAGGATGCTTCCATTCCATAGGCTGATTTGCCTTCGTGTTATATTGACTTTAAAGTAGTAGAATTATAAAATCTCAGAACAACAGAATGAAGAAAATATTGCTAATGCTGCAGAGCTCACAGCAAATTGTAGTCATATATCACTCAAGCATGTGAATTGCAATGATGCTCACTTTCACAGCTGTCTTCCTCTTAGGAAACTTAGTATACTTTTTCTTGCCCTTATTCAAGAAGAGGATTAATATCCCAAACGTGCAAATAGTGGCATATGCAATTTCATGATTTCTGCAAGATTACACTTCTAGGTTTCTAGTCTAAACACAAAGTTACTAAGCAAAGTAGATTTCAAGTGTGACTATCACACTAGGGAGGATCTTCGGAAACAAAATTGCCTTAAAGCCAAAGCAGATCTAACTCCGTAAGGATTATTTGTCACATTCACAAACCATTTGCTTTTTTTTCACTCTTGAGTTTACCTAGATAAAAGGAAGGTCTGGATCTGTGCACTGAACTCCAGTGCCTTCCAGCTTCTAGAACCATTCGATGGACAATGTAAACCGGATCAAACTTCAAACTCCCTCACACCCTACCCCTGCAATGTGGAGCCCTAAAATTAGCCAAAAGCCTTAGCAGGCTTGTATGGAGTAGGGCTTACACAGATTTGTGATTTTGGCCCTTACAGTACTTAAATTCTTCACTGCAGTTAGAAATAAATGACACTTTTCCCTGCAGTTAAAAAAGGCACTATGTGCATCTATGCTTTTCAACAGAGTTCGTCTTCCTTCCTGCTGTCAGTGACAGCGATATACAGCAGAGGGACCCAAAGTCTTCTGCAGCTGTGCTTGAGCATTGTGTTACACACAGCAGGAACATGGTGAAGACAGCCTCTCACAGCAGTGCAGGAACTGGGACAGAGACTGACAAGGAAAAAGCCTTTTGAGCTCAGTCACCCAACACACCAATTAAACAGGAGCAAGACACGCATATATTTCTAAAGACTTTTCTTCCTGCCATTGTTACAGGATTTTGAAAGGTAGATGGATGGATCAGACCAGTGAATAAGTGGGACAGTGGTAACGCTTCTAAAATAGCATCCCCTACCACTAATAGATCCTTTTCTCTGTACCTGAAGGGTAAAATGTCGGTTTTCTTTGCCTTTCTTCTTCTTGTTGCTACGACACATAGGTCTGAAAACAGATTTTTACAGTAAACAGCTCTGGGGGGAAAAGGTATAATCGATGATGTCTTGGACAAAGAGGCACCCTGTTGATAATCAGACTGGGATAAACAGCCGCTTTCTACACCATATATTTTCACGTTTTTCTCTCCACTGAAGTGAAGCTTTTGGGGTTCTTTTGAGTTTGTTTCAGGTCTATATTACCCTTGAAGTATGTGCAATAATACTGTCCAGATTTGACAATATTTTATACACCCCACTGCTCTGAGTATGATACACATTTCCTTTTGTGCTGCTTTACTAGAAAGGTATTTATTTCTCTAACTTGGTCTTTTAGCTCAAGCTGAACTTAAGAGTGGTGGTTTCGTTTTTTATCTGAAGTCAAAACCAAGATGGGGCTATGGAAGTAGCATTCTCAAAGGAGTCCAAAGTGTGATGTCATCAAACAGCAAATGTATGAATGACATGAAACATTCCCTTGCAGTTCAGGCCCCTACTGACTTGGGATACAGTAAAGCAAGACCCCTAACTGGTACTACCAATGAGCAATCTCAAGCTGCTGAACAACACATCTCACCCTAACTCCACTCTTAGACCGCGAGTGAGACATAATCTAAGAAGCAATACAGAACTATACAAATTGCAGCATTCAGAAAATAGAATGATCCATTTCTGGCAGTAATCTGAAGTCTCAGTTATACTATCTTCTAATCATATTTGCAGACTGACAACCAAGACACAAGCTCAAAACTGAGGTTTCATTTCCAGAGTCTATATAGATGTGCACGTATATGTGTACACTTATATAAATGCATATGTATGCATATAGGCAATGAACAAAGAAATGCACATCAGTGGCAGGGTTTCTTACCCAATATATGCCCATTCTACATAGTACACTTTTTAAAAAACCTTCACGTAGATATTCATACATCACATCCACGCTATTCAGGTAGACAGACACGTGCAACAAAGTTGCATACAGCCTCCACGTACCCACGCCTTAGATCTAGAATACCAGGAATTTGCTTATTTTTGGAATCTGTGATAAGGATTTAATCTTTCTACAGAATCTACAGCTATCACAAACAATTACTCCTTGCAGCTACAGAAAGAAATCTTCTAAAGAGAAACCAGGAATTTCACAACACAGCAGAAATTTACCTGCTCCTTCCCCCAACCCATGTAGATATAACTTGCGGCATAAAACAAGTGATGCTGAGTAACATGGACTAGAAATATGTTGGGAGTACAAAATGAACAGTCTTGTTCCTTGATGGCCAATGGTTTCTCAAAACTTTAACTGTCCTAACTCATTGTTCCAAAAGAAAGCAAGTTCATGTTATTAAGGAATATATTTCCTTTCACCTGATCATCTTATTCTCTGTTCTCCTTCCATCACACTTCTCTACCACTTACTACACGTGTACAAGGATGACCTCACAGCATCACTCAGATTAAGATGGACTTTTGCATAATACTGGAACTATAGCTTCAGTGTCTTTTCAAATTTAATTTCTACTTTAGCATTACCAATTCAAGTGTTTTAAACCAGGCCTTCAAACCAAGAGATCTATTTTAAAATAATAACTGCGTAACAATTCACTCAATGTTTTTCTACATCTACAAATGTTATCTTCCACCACCAGCCCCCAAAATAAATAACAATGTGAATCTGTGATGTTTGCCTTGTACTCTTAATTTGGAAGCTCTTGCATTTGAGAAGTACCAAATATTTTGAGACTCAAAAGAAAAGAAAAACCCGAGATCTAACTATATTGTTGAAGAAACTGTATTTAAACTGCCACAGCTGACAAGCTCAGTTGGAGAGGCAAACTTAAAATATATCCTATTTCTACCAGTGGGCTGTTCACTTACCTGGGAAAAATGATCCAGCCATCCTCACCAGATGGCAAAGGCAATCTGAATTCTTTATGCCGCCACGGAAGGTAGAACAATGAATTTTTAAAAATCTGATTTAATATAAGAAACTCTAGAGAACCTTCACTGATGACATTGGGATGAATTCCTGTGTATTTACTCAGTGAGACTGAGAGCAGAGTTGAAGCCCATATATTCAGACCACGTTTTGGAAAAGATTTACTGCAAATAAGCAGCCATTCAGTCACCAACACCTTTCTCTTTAAGGCAGGTTAACTGCTTAAGTGAGGACTTACCTCACAGACATCAAGAAGCAAATATTTGAGATTTAAATTCTCATATTTCAAAGAAGTTGTACCAGCAAGAAATGCTTATTTGAATATCCAAGTTAATGAAAAAATACCAGACTAGAATTTATGCTTGGCATTACAAATGTGCTTAAGCATCATTGAAGCCAATGCTAAAAGCTATACATTCCAAAATCATTATATCAGTCACTATGCTTCTGAGAATGTACAGGTTGTCTTTTAGGCCTGAGGCATTTTCTTACACACTCACAGGGCAAAACACAAATGGGTCCAAATATTGCTAAGAGCAGGAAAAGAACCCTAGCCAATTCCAAATCCCACAATGACAAGAAAAATAGCAACAGCACTAATTAATTAAGCTGTAAAGTTTCCACCTCCAGACCTCAGGAGCAGAAGGAATGATATAACCAATAACTATACAAAAGCAAACTAAACAGATCAGGCAACTACCTGGTATCCCATGAAATTCTAAGATAACTACAATGCTGAAAATAACATTTAATTTTGTTAACTTTTAAAATACTTAAGGACTAAACCCGCTGCTTTTAAAGGTCTGCTTACACACCCAATTATACATTTTTGTGTTCCTGTTATGCCTTACAACTGTGCAGTGCCGTGTGACCAATATTTATGTTTGCTCATTTATTTATTCTTGGCAACAAAGACTGAAATTGACTTGGAATTTATATTTTACTTGAAGAAAATCTTACTTGATCAGTAAGATCTGTCCAAGTAAAAGGATGATTCTCAGATTTCACACTAACAACAACATAAACAGTAACATCATTTAGTTGATTTATGTATTTACAGGGTTTAACATAGTAGTTGCTACTGAAGAATGTGTGACATATAGGTTATATCTAGCACTTATGTATATGAAATATTAGTTAGTACTTGAAGTTCAAAAACCCCATGGCCTAATTGTTCACTTCTGGAGGACAGAAAACATTCTGAACTAGTTCCTTTCCCATGACTCTATGCACTGAGTTTTTGAACTTGTATTAACAGTGAGATTCCTAATATCATTCTTCCACTAACCATGAGACTACTTAGAGCATCCAGTATCTTAACGGAGAATCCCCTAAGGGGCTTGATGCTTCTAGAAAGCAGTGGCAGGGACTCAGAGAGTTAATCAATAAATTCCAAAGCCTACCATATGCCTAACACATCTTCTGGCAAGAAAACATACAAAATGTCTTGATTGTTCAGTGTTCTCTTTATATTCTACTAAGAAGGTATCCAATATACGAATGAAATGGCAGAAACAATATTTTTTTCTTGTTTGTTTTGAGACTTTGTGCTCTGTCAAGCACTCTTTTGTATTATGACCACGATAAGCAGTAAACTCTTCCAAGGGAATCTACACAACTAGACAGTAGAGAGGGCCCCTGCAATCACACTACTCCTGTTAACTGCTGTAATACTTTGTGCTGATGTATCTAGTCCTCTTGTGGCACCAGCAAAATATCAAATGGTATCCACACCTACCTAGACCTTCAGAAGGACACGCTGCTCTGTCCACCAAAATGTACCTGCCCGAAACGGTCATAAAAAGAGAAGGCTTTATGAGTCATGGACAGAGCTTTTCAACAGTTGTTAAAGGAGGATTTTAGAACTTCATAGAGAGGTAACAGTTACCTCTCTGTGACTTCTAATAGCTGCAAGTCTTTCCTCTGAGTTTAGTGAGCTTAATGGAGCAACAGAAAGGTGACTGCTGTCTAAGGGGAGCTTACCTTAGTCAGTGCAGCACTCAAAGAGGTTTAATGCACACTTAAATCTTACTGAATTCAATGGGAATTCTACACATATATACTACATCCATTACCTTGCGCCAAAATATCTTTCATCAGTGCTTACAGCACCCTGAGTAATATTTATTACTTGTTCTTACATCCTCTCAGTGGGGGAAAAGTATATGCAGGTCAATTGTTACCCACCTACACGTGCACAGGTTTGTTGTCAAATGTCAAGATGATGCACACCTTGCATTTGAAGCAAAAAGTGATCAGATTTGTCAAGGTCCTTAGTTTCTTTCTAGAGGATAATAGTGATGAATGCATCACTCAGATGTATGATTTGTTTAACCAAACATGGATGTCTGCAGTGTCGATCTAAGTCATAAGTCATTTACTCATCTCTCTTCATAATCAATGGAGGCACCATTCCTTACTTTAAATGTGTATATCTGTATCTATAATGGGCTGGACACTCTGGTAGTGCCTCCTCTCCAGTGGCTATAAAGTGAGCTATGTTGTGACCAGCTTTGATGTGAAAATTTGACATACAAAATTTTACACTAAGGGAAATAAATCCTACCCTTGCTGCCAGGAAGGGTTCCTCCAGTCTCCTGATTCACTAACTGAAGTTGTCAAGTGTAGACATGTGTCTTCAAACAGCAGAGGCTGCAAGTGCTGAGGAAGACATCTCTCTACCTGTTCTTCTACCACAATGGGTGCCTCATTCAGCTTTAACTGCTGCCACCTATTCTTCCCTTATGGGCTGACCTCAATCCAGATGGTACTGAAGTTGTGTCTGGAACCAGAGTCTCTGGACACATAGGAGCACGAACCAAAGTCCCAGAGTTTTAGAGACTAATGGATGGTTGCTATTGAAAACACAGAGACAGAGACTGAAGAGACAGGGAGGCTGAAGAGCTAACCTTTTTCTTCAATAAAATTAGTCTTCTCCATATTGTTTTGTAACTACCTAATACTGCAAAATTCACAAGTTCATAGATGCTTCTCTGTAACTTTTAATTGTGCACACCCTGAGCTGTTTTTATGCAACCCTGGTGTGGGTTTTCAGAATATGGTGGGAGTATGTTTGACACCTCTGTAATGGTTTTCTGCTGGGAATGGATTTGCCCATTCACAAGGAAATCCTATCCAATAACCTTCTTGTGTCAACACAGTCAGAATTAATCACATCCTCTGTTACACAGGGGAGAACTTTCCATATCCCACAGGAATACGCTGCAGCCTTGGTACTTATCCTCTCCCTGAGTTACTGATTGTTTTGACAAGTAGGGTCAAAGTGTGTACCACAATTACCCTGGATTTCTGAACAGCTACAGTGTTTGGTGAGTTGAGGTATAGCAGCAGCGTCTGACTGACTGGAACCATTTTGTATATTATCTGGAAACAGACATTCTAGTGGGAATGAAACAATATGTAGTTGGTAAATTCTTGACTTTTCCTACAATCACAATAAGCAATGTCATTGGAGCTAGATTCCTTTGTAATTAATAGGGATCTAATACAATAGTTGAGGGTGCTCAGGAAGCAGCTTTAATCTATCGAGTCACACTGCCCACCATCCCCTTGTTGTAGGAATGCGTCGCAACTGTGAATTCATTTTAGTGTTACTTCTTTCTCTTCACAATCATAAAGCACAATAGTATCACTCCAATTTTCTAACTAGAGGACAGAGGTACAGCACAGCCTGAGGTATATACATAATCTTTTCGGTGCAAAGAATGCTTGGGGACAAACCAGAAAAATTACCTCCAGTTTTGTACAGCTGTGTTTTAGGGTCCTCTTTCATTCACTGTTAGTCTTTTCACAGCTACACGAAGAACATTGGGCCATAGAGATCCAAACAGAAAAAGCAAAGACTATCATTTTGCTCTGCCTAGCAACCAATACCAACAAGCAGATTTTATCATCTTCTCTCTTGCCCTCTTATCAATAATGCCAGAGAAATTATTACCCCATATTTTCCCTCCATGTTATAAGAACAGTTCTGTACTTCAGCAGAAATAAAGTGGCTCATGCTACCTATTTTCTAGATATGATTGCACATCTGGGGCATATACATTAGTTCAACAAAAAGTCTGAGACCAAACAGACTTCTATTGACTTACTCACCTTGGTACTGCTGCAGATATATATTACAGAAGAAAAGTACTACAGTCAGTTCAAATTGCCAGACAATACACCGGTCTGTCAGCCTTCCGAACACAAAACTAAGTGGAAATCATTTTAAACTCAATGAATGCATGTTTTTAGAGGCAAGATATGGATTACTGAGATTTTGTCAGCATTTCAGAGCAAGGAAACACTGCTGCAAATTGACTGAGTGGAATCAAAGTACTCCCTTGTTCACAATTTAACAAAAACTAGCACCTAAACTGCATCCATTTGTACAAGTGATGCACAAACGCAGCAAATGTAGGTGTTACTGCTTTCCTGGGAATGCACAGGTTTTCCACTTGGCAAAGCTTCACCACGTGGCTTCTTGCAGAGCTACAATTAGACTTCCCTATTCTTAAAACACAACAGGAACAAACAGGAAATCAGATTTCCAAGCAAATCTGTTTTGGTAGAGTTGTTGTCAAAGTTGATCGGGGAAAAAGGGACCAGAAATAAGAGCTCTGGATCCAACATTTAACAGTGATAACAAAGCAAACAGAAACACACATCTGCACACACACACAAATACACACAGAAACACATTCAAACTAACTTCCTGAGGATCCACATACACAAAAGTCTTTGCCGATTCCTTTCGTGACTGAAACAAAGATTGGCAAAGTGATAAATAACAATTTATCTGTCAGCACAACACAGAGAGCACTTTGGTAAACTGAGATGATTTAACAAAGTGTTTTAATACAGCAATATGCAAGGTCCTATATGTAGAAACAAAATATGTAAGTATCCACAGATTAGGGGATTGTACCCTGACAAAGCAGTGGCCCTGAAAAGGACTGCGGGCATAAGCTCTCAGGGCTTTTGTGACCATGGACTATACACAGCCGTGTAGTGAGGAAGAAGTGTGAAGATCTGGGAAAAAATGCCTTAAAGTAAGAGAAAAGTTCAACATGTTTAATCTGTCGTAAAAGGGGAACAAGAGGTGACGTGCTTATTTATAAAAAGGCATTACGCTAACAACTAAAGAACTTTGTAAGGGAGCACAGAAACACATAAAGACAACAAATGTCTCAAAATAAGTGGGAGATTAAATAGAGAGTACATTTTAAAAGCAAGCTGCCTAACTAGCAGAACAAACTTCCAAAGAAGATGAATTTTTAGTCATTTAATAGCTTTGCACCAGGACTGGATGTTCTTCTGGAAGGTTCACCTTGGACAGATATGACTTCTCACTCTTCAGTGAGGAACAGAAGGATGACACGATCCCTCTGCTTCTCCCTTCAGTCAATCTAGGACAGTTGTAGAATGTGTATTATCTTTATGGGAGAAACGCTATAGGCCAACACCCGCTCTTTTCTGAACTAACACACGTACCTACAGACAGAAGCCTATCACTGTGTATAAAATAACAACTGCCAAAGCACGAAGTCATCCCTATGACCTGGTCAGTCAAGCATGTGCAGGTAGCAGACACATGTACAAAACATTGTGCAGTTGAAGATACACTAATTCCCAATCAAGTTCACATAAACTGTGTAAACATGCTGAAGGAAACATTTCATAATTAAATACATTCATAATGTCTGTTGGTACTACTTTTGTTAAATTCTTTAAAAAATAACAATGTAACAATGTTAGCCAAAACTGCATAGGTGCTGTGTACAGATTAGGCTTTAGGTACCTAACTTAAACAGCGTACTTCAGGCTACAGTCACTTGTGTCTGTCTCATGTATCAACTGGTAACTGACAGTCTGAACTCTTCCCAGACAGATAAAATGTGTCCTTCATCCTTTTGCTCTCTTGGAACACTTGGTAAGACTCCTTACTGTTGAAAGCAAGTCCTATACGAGCTAAACTTCTGTGCTTGTTTTCCTGCTTGGAAAAAGCAAACTAGGGACGCTGTTTCTAGTGCTGTTAACAATCAACAACTTGCATGGTTCCAGAGGTATTACTGCCCAGTGTGCCATGCATTTAGCTAACAATATGTCAATTCAAATTACAACTGCTCCGAGGAAAGAGCCTAAAAATAGAGGCCTTCCAGGTGGCTCAGCAGATGGATCCATTTGCCATACATGGTAGAACAAGTTAGCCTTTTCAGACTATGCTGTTAGAGTAAAAATATCCCATTCAATTATGACAGGAGTCAGCACTGATCTTAGACCAGAGGAGGACTAAAGTACCTCACTGCATCTTCGGGCAAAACACTGAAGCTTCAGTGTTGTATGCCCACAACTGGATATAGGTAATAGGCAGAATAGCAAACAGGTTACCAGACAAAATGCAGGAATTCAGAGGAGCGTAGTTGGCAACTCTTTTAAGACATCCCTTATCCCCTGGTCACAACTTCAGGTCTAGTCAGGACACAGCATTGGTTGCAGGTTTCTGTGTTTGAATGACTGCACAGTGGCTGTGTGCCTGTGGCCACTCATGCTAAGGCCTTGTGGAGGAACGAACACTTTCTCCTCCCACCTGCACTTCTGCAGATACTTCTAATGAAGTCCGTAGCTGCCAGGCTAAAGAGAGACGTGAACTCAGAGCCATACTACAGTCGCAGAACCATACTACAGTCCCAGACAACTGGAGTCTTATGTTCATACCAGTGTATTAATTCCCTCCAGAGCTGCGTTGAGCACATGTGTAGCTGAGAGAAATTTATGTTATTATACCTTCACTTGTACCTGCTCTGCAGGATAAACATGGCCCATCAGTTTATGCTGCTCTTAGGCCTGTTCTATCCTCTACTATCTGTTTGAGGGTTTTTTTAAATATGGCAGGTAAGCATGGACTTGGTCAGGCAACAGCAATGTCTGTCATCATATACATACACACACCTAGACACCCTTCACAACACAGAGGAAGACTCCACCACCTTTCTCCATCAGCCAGCACAGAAACAAACCACACAAGGGAAGAAAGCAGCCAGCAGGAAGAATCATTCCTACCCAAATGTAATTTAAAGGGACTTCGAGACATTGCAGTTTCTTCTTTGAATTTCCTGTTAGACTTGTGTCCTCATGTTTTTAAACCCAGAACCTGCCATTTGCATGAAACCCAACAGGAACATTTTTCACAGGCCACAATAATGACTGACAGGGAAACTGCTCCATCTTACTGCTCATAGACTCACAGCAAGAAGCACACTTGACTTTATTCAAGAACTTCAACATCATCTCCAAATGCTTCCGTGTTCAACCTCTGATGAGGAATGAAACAACTCTAACTGTTGGGATAGGTCTGAGAATATTAAGCCCAAAGAAGGAAATATGGGGTGCAATATCAAAGGAGGTATGTGCCATTGCTTGAGTATTAAGAATAAGACACTTCTTAACTTGTATCTGGAAAAGCAGTCACAGTGCTAATACCCCCTGCTGAGGGCAAGGAGCAGTACTGAGAGGGACAGGACGAAATGTGCAACTTCATAGAAAGTGAATGTTTCAAGAGTTTGTGTACAAAGTGTTATGATCATCAGCTTATGCCTGGCCTACTCCTCACAGAATGGTGAAGAGGAGGAGGTACTACTGGTTTTATGAGGTGAATTTTTGAAAAAAGATTTCTCTTCCTAATTGAGTTGATTAAATTGAAATGGTACAGCATCATTTAGTGGCTTTAAACCAAGACCGAATCACTGCTCCTGAGAGAAATGCTCTAGTTCATCTACAAGTTGCAGTAAGAAGCACTGGGTCAAATTCTACGGTTTATGGTATACAAGTCAAGCTGCATGTTCCTGACAGAGTCTCTGATTCTCAAGAAACTGTATCCTGAACTGTACTGTAGCGTTCCTTAGTGCAGTGCACAGGTGTGTTATATAGATTCCTCTACAGCTTTCCTCACAGTATCTGACTGTCATCCAGCTGTATACTAAGCCACATGAAGTTTGCTCTTTTCTCTCCTTTTCTCTTGACCTCTGAATTCTGTGGTGTATGAACAAAAGGACTGACCAAGAACAGCTTCGTAGTATAGTGAGAACATTCCAACTAAATTGCTCATCTGGTAGCAACCACCAAATATCTCAATACAATTGTAAAAATAAATTGTGTCCTTTCACTGTGCAAAAGGAAGAAGAAAAATGAATATTGAACAGCCACAGATCCAACCAGACATAGTTCCTGTCTTTCTCTGAGCCAAAGTTATAATTACTTTTTCTATTTTATCAAGTTTCAACCAATGCACTTCAATGGAGAAAGTCAGCAAGAACAATTCTGAAGTTAACATGAGTGTAACGGAATTTGGAAACTCTCATATAAGAAAATTCATCAGCTGGAACCTGAACTCCCTGACTTGTTCTCTTTAATCAGCAATGACTTGCCAGGGTCTTCTCGATCTTCAAACTGTTTCAGAGAACATTTTGAAGTGCCTAGATAGAGCAGTATTTTGCCTTCCATCTATTTGACTTAAGTCCTTTTTGGATATTTCCTCCTTGAATGTTTTTCTATACCCTTGCAATAATATACCCATACACTTCAATAATAATAAATATCGTGATCCCTCTGGCACACAACCCAGATTAAGTTTAGAAGCTATAACATATGCTGAGGTCCTCAGTTCTTAGTGTCACATTATTAACAGATACTCCCACCTTTCCTGTTAAAAAAAAATAGGAGAGTTGTACTTCTACTCCTTATACTTGCAAACTAGATCTTGGAGAATATTATGTGCACAGTATGAGTGTCTAACCCGACCGTCATCCTAGAACAAAAGAGGTGATGAACTGGCTCATGAACTAATGCTGATGCTAAAAATTGACCATCAGTGTCTATAAAATGCAAGCAAGATGGCCCCAATGGAGTCAGAAGGTAGCTGCCTGCTGGTGCTAATCCCATACGAATTTATGGCAAGGCTAGCGCTTTTCATCTCGTTACTTCGTAACTAAAGTATGCCCTAGTGCTCATGGAAGAAGCAAACACATTATTCTGCTCAGGCATTACAAATTATATAGTTCATTGCAATAGATGAACTCCCTTAACTCTCACCTACCAATTCTTGATTATAACTTTTTCAGATAGATTGTTAGAGAGAAAATATTATTTATTTATGCATCATGAGCAGATGATAGAACTTTAAAAAACTGATTGAAGATACTGTGTCATGAAAAGATTGTTTTATATGTGCTTTAATGGGAGAAAATTCCTGACAGTTTAAGTCCATGAGCTTGTATATGAGGCTGATCAGTTAGCATTATGAATGTAAGTGGCCATTATTCTTTTATTTCCTATTACAGCAATACAGAGTTACATTTATGTTTCACATTACAGGCAAAGACACCCTGTATTCTGAACCAGGTCAAGATTGCCTGTTGTATGCACTTCTTACCCTATTTCTTCTTTGGCCCACAGGTACAGGCTATGGGGGATGGTTACCTAAAACATCGCTGGTGCGTGAAAGTATCAAATTAGCTAGTGCCTACAGTGTGATAAGCAGTAAAAAACAGTTGGAACTGCAAAAGAATCTCTTCTGATCTATAGAAGTCTGCCATCTGTTGTGTACTTTTTCCCTACCCTAGTGTCCATGCAGAACATTGCAAGCAGTGTCTCCCCATGCCTGGCACCACTAGTGGGGCCCTCTGATTCAGAAGGTTATTCTCACAAATTTACAACCATTTTAAGGCAAGACAAAAATCTGAGTTTAAAGCACATGACAGTATGATTCAAAAGGTTGTCTGCCGGTATATTTCATGTAGCTGAGGATTTACCCAGTTTTGTCTGTTTGCATTCTGACGACAGGGAATAATTTGGAAACCCTTCTTCATGGAAATAACAACACTGTGAAAAAAGTTGTATGAGATGAGCTAAGTATCTGAAAATTGAGTGGCACTTCATGGTATATATTAAATACCGATGAGTGGTGCCTTGGCAGAAGTGATTTGGCAAATCTAGAAAAGGTCACTTAGCAATTAAGTAACTGACAGAAGTTGTTTCAGGACACGTGTTCTTGCTTCTTGAAGGCTTATTATTAAAGCAGGTAAGATACAGAGGATGAACGTATGCACGCTGGTGGAATGAATAATGTGTGTGCATGTGTGCAAAATTTACAAAATTCTAGTTCCCCAGCTGCTGTGTATGATATGCTGAGAGTTTCTTTTAGTTTGGATTGTCTGATTTTTTTAAAAAAGAATGAATTAAGGGATTTTTAAAGGATGAATAAAATAGCATTTTTTCAAAACTGTAATATTGATAAAGACTGGTGCCTGGATTTTATGCCTGAAATTATTTCCTGCATATTATGCATGGCTAATACAACACATATTTCTGTATGGTTTCTATTATTCAAAGAAGCAACTAGAAAAAGCACGATTTTGAACCAAGAAAAAGATCATATATTAAAAAACAGACATAGAGGTGCAGACTAAAGATTTGTTTAGCTACAGTCCTGTCTCCAACAGCAGCCAGGAGGCATGTTCATGACACAGTTCACAGGGTCTCCTGACTCATGTTTCCTCTGAGAAAGAGGGAGACCACATGTGTACATTCAGTGCGCCAGGCTGCATCCTTTCAGCTCGGTTTTTCACCTTCACATTTTTATTTATATTCACCCCATTCAAAGTTGCACTAAGTTGCAAGACTTCCTTGTCAGCCTCTTGATCTTAGTCAAACTTGACCTCCGTAACATCAGGAAGTGACTGTGAAACCTCTCTCAGCATCCATCATCTTGCTGGATACCTTGAGGAAGCAGTGGGCACTGTTGGGAGTGCTTTGCTCAGTGTCCCCATCTGTTTTCTTGTCCCTATATTTTTCACTCCTTAACCCTCAACACTTTCTCTTTTGTTCATTTGTTGTCCCCTGAACTCACTTGTTTTTCTACATCTTCCTAGTCTCTGTTTCCTGTACCTCTATTTCTGCTTTTTGGAGGTAAGGTGGGGGAAAGGCCACTGCCTATTCTTAAGGGAAGGAATCACGAGAAGAGTAAATAGTAGTGAATCTCTGGCGAAAAGTATAAGAGCAGGAAAATTCTATAAAAACACTTCCCTGCTATACTTTCAAAGCTTCCAGCAAGCTACAGCTCAAGGACTTTCTGGTTATAAGGGCTATCTCTACATTTAACAGCCCACCACAGATTTTTTTTCCTCTTGCATTTGTCAAATTACTTTTCAGACCCATGTAAACTTTTGACATCCACAACGCCCTATGGCAAAGATGCTCATAGATGAATTGTGTGCTGCTGTACAGTCAGCTATGTGTTCTGTATTTTTATACATTTTTCTTAAAAAGAATAAAACCTTTAAACATATGAAAGAATATGTTTTTCTGTTTTACAAGAAACTCTCAGATTAAAACTCTCAGTTTGCTTTTGAAAACCTTAAGAAACAATAGTCTTACAAAACTTGTACCTGCTGAAGAAGAAAAACTACAGATTGCATCACCTTGCTACCCTGCTTTGAATGTAAAAGAAAAGCCCAGACAGATTTAAAGGATCATTTCGTCTAAATATGGAGAGTGCTCAGCTTTACTTGCAAGCATATGAGTCTGCACTTACACCGAAAAGCAAAGTTAAGTATTCTCTGCTGCACACTGTCCAATAATACTTTTAAAATTGCCAAATACTCTCAAATTGTTTCTATGTTACTATTTTAAGTACTGAGCCTCTTTGTTATGATGGCTTTTACTCCACTAGTGAGATATTGACAAGTAGAAAAGACAGCACTCATGATGATAGAAGCGGGGTCATTTTGCCCAGTGCCTTCTATATGGCATTAAACTATCCTTAGTACATAGAGCCGGATTGGACCTTCATGGGCAGAAGTACAAATCCTAAAAACAAATTTCAGGCTGTTACTACCAAGACAAATAGGTAAAGTCCACCACCATTCCAGCAAGCTTCATTCTGTTTTGAAGGTCATTTAATGCAGTAGCCTTTATGATACCTTACTTCTAACAGGTTTCCCTGGCCACCCAGGGAGCATGAAGAAATCCATGGTGAATATGTGGAAATCACACCAAAATCATCTTTTTTTTTTTTTTTGGAAGAAATCTCGGAGTGGTAGAAAGTTTAGGCGATTTGTATATTCTTTACAGCAGTGGTTTTCAGTCACAGAGTCGCACTACACAGAATGTGGAACAGACTGAGGCACTGGAAATGTTAGCACAATCTAAAACCATTCCCTTCCAGTCCTTTACCCTTCAAGTTAAAATATTCTCTGTCAGCCTCTTAAAACACAGACACAAACCAATTATTTGACATTAGCACTGCTGTAATTAAGACACTTTACAATTACCTTTCCAATGAATGTAGTGGAACCATGAAATTGTTTGACTTTGGAAAGGGGCTGATTTTGAAAAACATTGCTTTGGAGCAAGTGAGGAGAAAAAACAACTTGAAAATTATCTCCGACCTTCCACTGTGACCATAAGCCTCACTTCTGTTCAGGGAGCAGAAATATCTCTTAAAAATTATGTTTTTCTTGATTAATGTGTGAGCTTAATGTGAAATGACATCCCAGTTTTCCACTGACATCAGGCTGTTGTTAAATGTTAGCAAATACCCTATCTGTAGAATTCTAAGATAGGAAAACAAAATAGCTTCTATCACAAATGGCATTCCATCTATCACACTTGATTTTTTTGCTGAGAATAACAACCAAGATTGTGTTTATTTGCATCCCTGTCTATTCAGGTCTTGTGTAACAACAACAAATAAGACTGAGAGAGGCTCACATTCTTACCTTCTGTCAAACAATATCAAGGAGAAATCAGCTGAAGCTGGCAAAACTGTTCTGCTGTGAATTTGCTGGATGATCAGAATTATATGCAGGTTCTACAAAGAATGACAACAGATATCTCTTAGTTTTCATGCAGCAACAAAATTAGACTGAACTAAGCAGCTGTATTAAAATTAACAAAAACATAACTTAGAGTACAGGGGAGACATTTCGTATTTATGAAATGGTGATACAATGCTTGGCTGTATAAAAACATGGGAAAACAAAACCAGTTCCTGTCCAAGAGGTTCTAAGGCAGGCTCAGAGATGAAAATGGGTTCTTATAAAACTATCTCTTGAAGAAACGTTCAAAGCTTAATCATGCTTGCCAATGTGGCAAGTGGCCCAAATGAAATAAGGGACAATGGAGGAGAGTCATGTTTGGCCACCTGTATCATACAGGAGCATAAGAGATTGATATTTGCACTTATCACAACTTAACAGATTAATTTCTTATGATATACAGAAAGATAGCACATTCTGTCATAGGAGATATCATATGCCTGATAATGATAGGGAAAAGATAATCTCACCGAATATTCCCTTATGTTGAATGTCTTTGAGTCAGTCAAATGCTGAGAGACTGTAATGCTGTTTCAGTCTACTATTACCAGTGAGATTTCATCAATGTGAGCTAAAGGGAACATGACCCAAGGCGCTGACAAGAAAAAATGATGAATTCCACATATTTTAATTAGCAAGAAAACAATAGTGTACATTACAGGATAGCATAATTTCTACGCTGCACCACATGCAATCCAATATTAAAGCAGAAGTCTTTGAGGGCTGGAGAAGGAACAGGTCTTTAATTTTTGTTTTAGGCTACCAGAGCAAACAAAGTTTTCCTGTAACACTGCATGCTTCTGATCAATATTCTTCTTCTACACATAATGATTCTGTGATCTTTGGTGAGATGTAAATGTCTCCACTATCTAATATTACATGATTTAGGGAAACTACAAATACTTGATATCCCATTCCCTGGCTGAGGCTCCTGGCATACAATACAACTAACTCTTCTGGAGGTTACTTGTATCATGCTGCAGGAGATTAAGACCTCCATTTTATGTGTGGTAAATATGAGTAACTACATTAACCTTAAGCTGAAGGAGAACATTTTGTTATATAAGCACATCCCTGCTCCTATAATGCTATTCATATTAATACAAAACACTGGGGAGATTAAGCAAGTAAATTAAATTTATTAGCGTTCTGCTGCTTGCTTCCTAAACAGTGTGGGATTTAGGTGACTAGAGGCTCCTTCTCATGTGGCACATATTCCAGGTTATATATCAGAGGGACAGCTGAATGCAGCAAAGGGGATTTAAGTGTACCACATAGTATACTTTTTATTGGAAGGCATAGCAACTGTTCAGTTGCACGTCAAAATCTTATGTCATTAACAGCTGGAAAAGATTTTTCTCTGCTTTAAATGGCTGTATATTTGGAACAGGATGCTATGAGTCTTGGACCTACCTATCATTAAACTTTAAGTGGTTCTAATGCGGGTGGTTCCAACTGAAATATTCTATTCTATTCTATTCTATTCTATTCTATTCTGGCATGGAGAAACAGGCACCGATATACTACACTAGCTACACATATTTAGAGTCCTCTGTTCACCTGCTCCAGTAAATCCTAGGTTGAACACATGATAATCCAGTAGACTAGAAAGAGAATTCAGAATTAAGGTGGGTGTAGTGGAGAGAATATCCTTCTTTGAGAACGCACAAAAGTTCAAGACCTATTTTCTTCCTTCTCTATGCACATGTAACTCTCACTGACATCAGCTTCAGGGTCAAGACTTAAAGAGAGAATCAAAAAGGTATTTTCCCCCACAAGCTCACTGCAAGAATGGCTAAAATCAGTTAAAAGCAGCATGAGAGAAAAGATCTATTCTTTTCTTTAGAAAATCTCTTAATGCTGTGGTATATGTTTGGGCAGAAACAAACTTTGATGGAGTTGTGTAGAAGTCAGAAGTCCCTTCCATTATTGTTGCGTTTATAGCAGTATGTACAGGCTTACGAAAACATCCCGAGTCAATCAATGCAAGAGTGAAAAAAGCAGAAATAATTACAGCTCCTGTTGATATCCAAAACTGTCAGGAACTCAGTTTACAATAAGTCCAGACACTCCTCTTCCTGCTAGGGTCACTATTTAACCAGTGGTTAAATGAAAACTCAGTTGATTAGGATGGGAAATCTTGGCAATGGCGAGGGCTATTTCCCCTTCTACAATCCTCATCAAATAAGGGGCATACAACAAATTGCTTATCTCCAATCTGCAATTCTCCCCTCCACCCATCTGTAAATTTGAATTAATTAATAAATGCCCTTATGTTTTCAAGGTCATGGAAAATGAAATGCACTCAGCAAAATGGATGCACTGAAAGTGAAGGGTGTTTGTGGGTGGGTTATTTTATGTAAATGGAAAATCTGTGAGGCAGCAGTTCCTTCATCTGTGCCATGAGTGCTAAAGTTAGAAAACTTAAAAGTAAAGGGAATGCAAATAAATTATGCTTTGCATAAATGTGACCTTCCCTAGAAAAGTCTAAGACTTTAGGGAACAGAGTCTGAAAACACACAACGAGGCCAAAGACATCACTAAGACAGGGGTCTTCATGCAAATTCAGTCACGCTGTCTTTTGTTTGTCCCCGCTGACTGTGGACAAGCTCTGCTTTCTATCGACACTGGCTGTTCACAAAAGACCTGGCACAGGGCTCTTCCACTTGTCGCACAACAGCCACAGAGACCTTGTGTAGATAGACATTTTTGACATCTATATCCACCTACCTATTTAAAGCTTCTGACTCAATTTGAAACACTCCAGCAAATCCCATGGCGGTGACAATTAAGATATGTAAACCACAGAACTACACAGCTACTCTTTTTGTCACATAACTAAGTGTGCACATCACCATACACGGCTACATGAGCTTCCTTGTAAATCTCAAGCATCCTCACAAATAATATGATTTAGGGAGAAAGATGAAGGTGTCATTTAGGTATACAACACTTGATGAGTTAGAAATGTGACCATTAGATAAACAGAAACAGGACATGAACTTACGGAATCCATTTCTGGAGACACACTAAAACTGAGCAACTTCTGATAAAAAAAAGGATAATTGAAGACTTCATTGGAGAAAACATTTTGACTTTGGAAAAGGAGACAGATCAGCTGCTTAAAATTCCAGAAGACTGAGTTGGAAAGACCCTTTCATTCTTGTGGTGCTTAAAGGGTGGATTCTCAATCCAATCTTAATCTGGATATGGCCACTGAAGAGAAAAGAGAGACTATGAGGTATAACTGCAAATTACAATTTGGGCCTGATGCCTAATACGAGTCATCAGACTTCACTCCTACCTTACAACCATACTTGAAGTACGTTCAGTCAGAAATGCACTGATTTGGTTTCTGTTTTTCACTTAAAAATCTAAAGCTCGTTGCAAGTGGTAGATTTTGGCGAGGAAAAACAGTATAAAACCAATGAGTAAAATTCAGCAACTTCAGTTCACAACAGCTGGGGAATGAGGTCTCCTAATAGGAGTGTGAACGTCTGACACTCCTCAGGACACCACGTGGTCCTCGGCTTCAAATTTCTGCCTAAGAAAACTCTAAGTTCAGCTCCCTCAATGCTGACATATGTCGACAGAACTGGATGAAGATGTTTTTGTGATAGGTACCGAACTGCTATGCAATAATCAAATACCTAGATGCTGTAATTTCATTAGCACTGAGTGATCTGGGCAGTGAGGTTGCCGACTGCCAGATCACATACAGATGAAACTAGGTACAACTACGTGAAATGTCGATTAATGGAATAAACCTGTCAGTTACTGAGGAAGTCTCACAACTACTAACAAAGCATCTAAAGCATAAGGTAATGCTGCTTATTATAAAAATCAAAGCAATAAATCAAGTATTCTGAATAGAACATTTTCACTAGCCCATTATTTATGCCACTGTGAGTAATCCTATTTATTCCTTTAACACAGCTGGGTAGAAGCAGATGGTAAGTTGTCAGTACCACAGGGAAACCTCCAGAATTTCTAAAATGTACCTTTTGTTGCTTATTTTATCCATTTCATGCATCTGGTAGCCTCTATTTTGTTAATGCATTATTTGTCCAATTTGCATTAAGTTACTCCAGTTCATCCTTTTCACTTGTGGCAAATCTACACTCACATCTGACAATAAAGTTATGGTAATATGATTTTATTATTGCTATTATCACCAACATCATTATTACAAACCAATAATGTAGATGGCTCAGCGAAATACCTAGTACCAAAACCAATTGCCATACATATAGTCTATATAATCCAGACTAGTAAATTACTGCATCATATTGCTTTACTCCCAAACAATAACAAATTCCTTCTCATCTTCTCTACAGAAAAAACAATTATTAGCACATTATCAAATCCTTATTGTGCAGGAACAGAACAGATCTCTCCTCCTGCAAGGATATCTCTGCTTCTGGCAGAGTTTCTCTAACTTATTAACAGGACTATGTACTTTTGCAGTGAGAGATTTAACTTTTACAACTGTAGTCTGTGAATTCTCAAGCAAATCTGAAGAACACCACAATGATAAACCCTCAGCACGTACGTGGGATTTGCTATCTCATCTCTGATGAAAGACGTTTTAATCTGTCAGGCTCACCTACCAGTCTCCTTCTTCTACATTCTATTCTGTAATTTTAAAAAATTGGCAACCTCTGTAGCCTTTTACAAAAAAACATTTTAACCATCTTTCTACATGTCTGCTCTCTGAATATACAACCAATCATGCAATTCCCCAAAGAAATCAGAATCAGCGAGAGCTTGTGTATCAGTCTTAGTGAAATGCTTATTTCTCCTGGTACAAACCTTACTTTATACACACGTAAAAGTAACGCATTCATGTCCAAAAACTAAAAGAAAACTAGTAGACCCTAGTCAAGCAAAACCAATGATCAGAAAATGAAAGGCTGCTAGAATCACGTTTAAGGTTCAGCATCCAAAGTAAACATGGCTGTGACCAATACCTCTATATGAGAGTAGCATGAGATACTGCCCGGTCACGGTCGAGTTGCACTGGCTGAGCTTCAGGTCTTGTTAAACTGCAGGTACTGTATACGCTACTGAGATGCCCTAACAAAGCTGTGAAGGAAAGAATTTGTAGTCTTCTGCACACTGTGACTGGCTTTATATCCCCCTAATAACTCCTTCTTTTCATGTGGCATTTCAATAAGACATTATCTTTAAAGGATTTCACAGGAGCATCTGATGCTTTTGGTTTACTTCTGCCTCTTTTGAAACCACATTTTGAAATTTTTGTCTTGGTAAAAGATTGAGCTTTTGTTTTCCCCCTACAGAAGCCTTTAGCACGTCTGCCAGAAATCACTCTTGGAAACTATACACTAGAAGACGCTGCAAACAAACCGTTTTCCACAGAACTTCAGCTAAATTAGGGAAAAATAGATTCAATATATGTACTCATACTCTCTTTCTCTGACAATAATATTTAGCTGCTTCTGTAGTTTCCAAGAAAGTCCCAAGTCTACAGGCCAATTCTGAATGTTTGACAAGCGCAATTTGAGAAATCCTCCTGGGGAAGCAGTGATTAGAGAAGGTAACTGGCAGCTAGGAGGCCCACGCTGTATTCCCTGTTTCATTACTGATTTTTCTGGATGACCTTGTCAAGTCATTTAATGCCTTTCTGCCTGTGTTTCCCTATCTGCAAAACATTCAGATAAACACCTTCCTTTTGAAAGCACTGTAAAATTGTTTATTATGGAGATAGCTCCTCAGATGTTAATCTGGCTCTCGGGGTGTAACATCAGATGAAAAACACAATGGCGACATGACATAAATGTCAATCTAATATTTTCTAACAGATTAAACCATCGGAGTTTAAGCAATCGGTTAACCTTGTACCTGAAGGTTTTATTTCCGATGAGGCGGTAGTTACTCATTCCATTAAAATGGAATAAGGTTTAAAACCTTCTTCCTATCAGCCAAGCCAGCAACGTAAGTGCAAACCGTAACGGTAACAAAAAGCAAGAAATTGGCATAAACTTCTCTGTCCTGCTTAATTTAAGATGTGTGGCTATTTAGCCAAGCTTTGTCTTGGTCAAGTATGTGCTGCTGGCAGTAGGCAATGCTCAAAACTGGGATTAAAGCTACTGGCACCGTACCCTCAAGCACACAGATGGTTTAGCAGTGGCTAGCAGTCACCGGCACCCTTAAGCCCATCCAGGTCAGTGGACTCTCAAGCACATCTTCCTAAACGGTACCTGGCTCTTCCATGCCCCCTCAGTGACCTTGGCTGGCTAATGCACATGTTTTTATTGTTAATGGCCCAAGATAAGTACTATAAATGGAACGCCTAAGTGCAGTCTTATTATGAGTCATTTCACCATCACTCTATTTCTAGAGAAAGTGTAGTATTACGTAATTCTAGGAGCAACCTATTAACAGAGAGGAAGCCAAATGGAAAGGGAGAGGGGTGCAATTTCAATTTATTAATCCCGCTGCACAAACCTGGGCTGGCTAACAGCATGCAACACCCACTGAAAAGAGAACTGCTTTTTAACATTTAACACAGATCCCACTTCTGGTACCACAAAAGCACTCTTGGGAGCTCTGTGAAGTGAGCACAGCACCTTACACCAAGAAATGAAAAGGCAACTTTGAGAGTTTAGGATGGCTTTTCTACAAGGACTTAGACATATTTCACCTGAAGAGAGATGCATGCTGCCATGGTGGTCGGGTTCCACAGGCATTTCACTGTACGCAACAACAGCCCCGGGGCGGCTACACCACCGCCTTCCTTCGCGCCGCGGAGCCCTCACAGCACTCCCTGACCCCCCACAAAATGGCGGCTGCGCGTGCCCCGGGCTCCGCTCTTCTCTCCCCGCCACAGCGGCACACCCGGAGGCTGCCCTCTGATTGGTGAACAAGTCCCCCCACGCGCTCTCTCTTCCCTCCTATTGGCTCCTGCTTCCCGCCCGACTCCTGTTGGCCCGCCGCCGCCGGCGCCACGCTCCTCCCCTCAGTGCAGCGATGGCGGTGGCGGGCGGTGGTCGCAGCTCCGAGGCGGGCCAGCGCTCTGCGCCGGGAGGCGCCGGCGACACCTCCCTCCTCGGCAGCGCCACGACGTGGCCCTTGAAGCGCTACGGCCGCTTCCTACCACCGACGGACAGCGACGATGAAGGGCAAAGCACCTCCTCCTGGAAGGTGACGGGCGGCGCGGGGGGGCTGGCTGCTTGGTTCGGCTGTAACTGGGGTCTAGGAGGCCGCTGTGTAGCAAACAGTAATAAGTGAGGCCTTTGCAGGTATCTTTTTGCAAGTCCAGAGCTAATGGAGGAATCGGGAGAGATTTTGCTTCATGAATTAATGTAAACACATCAATGATCTGATAGTTAGGGACACTTTTTATTTTATTCCTTCATCAGCAGTGACCCGTGGTATTAAAAACTACAGATGAAGTTGGAAGAGTCTAGATGGTTGTTTAAAGTAGTTAAATCTGTATATGGAGTTATAATTAGTAAAAAATTATTAAGTGTGCCTCCTGTCTTGTGGGAGTGGAGGGCAAGTTGCATTACTGAGAGGTCAATTATACACCTGACATCTAGCACCGACCTTTGAAACCTCTTACTTTGCACTAGAAGTGAAAAATGTAGATTCTGTGCTCGCAGGGCTAGATTTTTATTTTGTCTGTCTTTTTAAAGGTTTTTGAATCAAGTGAAGAATCAGGCCATCTTATCCTTACCATTGTTGTATCTGGCCATTTTTTTATTTCCCAAGGGCGAACAGTACTGGTAAGTTTTTCTCATGTATAAAGAATGTTTCTCCTTTCATGTTACCATCTGTATTAACTTCATTTCCCTTCTCAACTTCATGGTCTCTCCCACGGAAAGGAAACTGCCGATTTTATTTTGCTCATGGAAATTCTCATGTCCTGCTTTTTCTCTGTGTTTATCAGAATAATACTAAATGCATTATTTCATACTGAGGAACAGTGTTTCTTTTGGGGCTCTAGAAATCTAGATTAAGATGTAATACTCAGTGTTGCTCATGGCAAAAGATATGTGGGTATTTTCACAACTCTTCTAACTAAGAAAACAGAGAAAATACACTGTTAAGAAATAGATAAAAATATAACTATAATTTCCTATTAGGTTTGCTATATGATCCACCTATTTTCTTGCCAATGACCTGTTAGTATTTTGGTTTTGATAATTTGTTTTATCAAAGGGTATGTTTTTTTTCTACATTGGGTGATGTGATCTAACATACAGCTTGCACTAATGGAGGCAAAATAGCAACTTCAAAGTTGTATCAACTGATTTTCCTGTAGCCTGTAGTTAAGCATGACCAGCTACTAAACTGTAATGACTTCACAGTGACACCAAAGAGGTTAACAGAAACACTCCCATCTAGGAGTTGGTTTGATGCTCATGACAGAGAAAGCCTGTGCTGGAAAGTGGAATCGAGTGTGTTCAGTGCATATCGCTGATACTCAGTGATGATAACCAGTAGAAATTGACTGATAAATATATTAGAAAGGTATTGCAAGCCACTAGAAGATGCTGCAGTATTAAGATAACAAAGACTTTTTTTTTTTTTTTAAAATACAGAATATATAAGAGGATGTTGTAGCTTTAAATATGTATAAGCTTATAAATTAGTTCTTGCTGTGCCTCTTAGCAGGTCTTAAACTTACAGAAATTATAGGAGGAGAACCAAGGATACTCTTGATTTTTTTTTTGGCCTGTGAGTGTGTTAAGAATATTGAATAGATAATGAGTTAGCAGAGAGCTGTCAGTCTGGATGTCCCTTGTACAAACCATGGTGTTTGGCTTGCATATTTTGTGAGGACAAGTTGAAGGTTCTTGGACAAGGTAAAAATGGAACATGGAAAGTATTTCAGGAGTTGCGCTGAATAAGAAAAAGGAATGGAGTAATTGAAAGTCCAGATAGGCAAAAGAAGCACAACTGAAATGAGACTTGCTGCCATCTCTGGCCAAATTCTCCTGGGGATGAATCAGTGCAGAATGCACCTCTCCTGGGGCTGGTCCTGTTTTCAGTATCCTGATGAGATGGCTGTAAGTGTTTAGTAGACTCATATTCCTTTATAGAATGTCCTTCAAATAACCATATAAAGGCTAGCTGAAAGTAAGTTTTAATGACTAACTAAAGAGCAAAAAAAAAAAAAAAAAGGCACAGACAAACTAGCTCTTCAAAGACTGTCTGGCAAAGACTGAATCTGGCAAGTAACAATGGGCAGATAAAGTGTGCTGTCATAAGGGATGAGTGCGGGAAGTATGAGAAAAGCTTTATAAAGACTTGGCTGAGAAAAGCACTTTCTTGCAGCTCTTGGGTTTAGTGGCTAGTGAAGCTTTCAGGCAGCTGCCTTCCTTGAAGTGCCAGATGAGGAATTTCTGAGGTCTGTCAGGTCTGATTCAGCTTCTAAGAGACACTAAGATACTGCAGTAATGATCACAGCCTAATAGTGCGGAATAGAGGTGGAAGAGACGTGCTTGGTAAACGTGACTGATACCTAACACTGAGAATTTAAAAGGAAAAAAAAAAAGTTGCTCTTTTTTTTTTTTTCAAAAAACAAAACCCATTTATTTTGGCAATGCTTCTATACCAACCTTAAGGCCAATACCAACAACATTTTATTAAGATTTAGAGAAAAGATACACAAAGCTGGTGTCATGCATTTTAAAACCCGATTGTCAATTCTTTTGGGTAGACTTCTTTGAGTTCATGTAATTGGGATCATGATGCAGGTGTGTTCTGTGCATACAGAACTAACCTACTGTGCAATGTATTGGTACAATGTGCCTTATTATTTATATTTCTCAGAGATCGGAACAGTTGCAGTCCTCCCTCTGCTTCTCTTGAGCATATTTGACTCGCTGAAAAACCTAGCAAATACCCAATCTGCTAGTCCTCAACATGGGCAGGCATCTTCAGAACTGTGTTAGATTTCCTGTTTACAAGGGATTTGGTCCAGCACTTCTGGCTTAGCTTTACTGCGGAGGCTTATTCCTTAAACTCATGCCCTCCCAGAAATGCATCCCTTTTCCCAACACTATGCAAGACTGATATGGAGTGATAAAATTCTTCTTCCCGGAACAATCCCAATCTACAGGTATTTTTTCAGTCTTTGGAGAACGGTCTGTGGAATCTCTTTAGTAAAGCAGCCACTATCATCAAACAGAAAGGTGATGCAGAGAGATTGTGCTGAAAAAAGACAGCGCAGGCAGTGATGCTGTTGGCCAGTAGCTGATAACAGCATTGATACCAAAGTAAGTATGACTGTTACTGGATCTCTGAATGGCTTTCTTCAAGTAGCAGCCAGGGACGCTAGAAACTCAGTATCATTGTCCAAGGACAGTTTGCACCACCATCTTTGGAGAGAAGTCTTCTAAGACCTGTTGACAACAGGATCTGGACAGCAGGAGCAGCTTAAATGAGCCTACTGCTCAAAGCTAGCCGGAACTGCACAGGCCACTGGTGAAATTTTGCCAACTCTATCGAGGTGCCATATAACAAAAAAAAGTTGCAATACTCTGCAGTCTTATGTTACTGCTGTAGAAATAATCGGACTGTGGAAGTGGTTAATCTCACTGGTTCTATCTCCCTCTAGTCTCCAGCTCTCAGGAGTTGTCAGAAACCTGTCACAATATTTAAACAGGCTTTGCACCACTAAGTACATATAGTTCTTTCGAATCTGTCACAGACCAAATCCTCTCACTGGGGTTCCATTATAATGGACATTTTGTCACAGAGGATAAATGCACAACTTTCTGCTCCAGAGGGAATGTATCAAGTTTGATAGAATGCTGCAATTGTTGGAATAATTCAGCTTGTGTTTTTACTATGTATGCTGATTTCTACTTGCTGGCCTGGGCTACTGAGTATTTCCTTTTTATCGCCAAGGCATTCAACACGTACGTGCTGCCTTACTTGCATTGAAAGTCTCTCTGATGTACTTACGGAACTGTTTGTTGCTTCATAGTTGCATCCTTTGAGTTGCTGATGTCTAGTCTTTTGATCTGTCTTCTAATCCCTACATTTCAGACCTTTTGATGTACTACAGCCTCCTGGTTTTGAGAGAACAGGGAACAATTATCGTACCTTTATATCTTGTACCTCTGCATAGGAACACGAGAGGCACGAGATCTGTGTTGCAGGGACACCGTTTCCTTCTCAACTTGAATAACTATATTGTATTTTTATAACATTTCTGTGGATTAATAATAATGGGGTTTTTTTCTACTCTAACAGTAATCAAAGAATGAACTGAACTGCTAACTAAATTCAAGAATTCATTCAGTGGTGAATGTTTTTAGCTCTTTTTTTTTCACTACAGCAGCAATGATAGAGCAGAAATCCTCTGTATTATGCAGATATTACTGTGGGTGGATGCTTTTTTAAACAGTCCAGCAAAAAATCAAAGTCACATACTGAAAAGTGTGAACTTCCAGACTTGGTCTGCTTTCTGTTTCACATAGAACTTTCCTTTTTTCGTTCTTCGGCAGTGAACGGTGGTGTTTGCCTGAACTCGGTGCTGATCAGCTCCATTTGCACAGAACTGAGGTGAAAAGGGTTGTGTAGAAATGGAAATCTTTATTTCATCAATGGTTGGATTAACACGATCCATTCTAGGAAGAATATTCAAGTGTTCCTGACTTGCTATAAAAATATTTTCTCTATGATGGATGTATTTATGTATTCTCTTATTCTTTTTTCAATTACTTTCTTAAAGCAGAAGTGATAAGAAACCTTTTCTTTTCCTTAAAGAATGCTAGCTATTTAGAGCCAAGTGAGACTATGACTCTTCTGTGGTCTGTTTCTAAGAACAACATTTATATAAATAGCAATAAATAGCAGTAAAATATTTACATATCCTAACAACTAATTTTTTTTTAATACATACAAAAGACTACAGAACTGCTTTCATGAGCAATAAAATAGTAGACTATTTAATGAATTCCCCTCTAGCGGTCTTTTCACTAGTGGAAGTTGAAATACCATTTTCTTCTCCCAAAGGAATGCTACAATTGATGCACCGAGTCTCAGCACTTCTAAACCATGTAAACCTTCACACCTCAGCACATCTAAACCTTCTAAAAGGCATAGTGAATACCTTGTCCTTCGTACACTGCTATATGGTGAGGTGCCATAGGTTTGAAGCAATTGCTTACAGTATCTGAGAATGCTCCAGAACCGGTCATTAAAGTACTTCCATGCTACTACAACAAATAATTGTTGACATGTTCAGTGTTTCCATCCATTGCTCAAAGAAAACAAATTATTTATTTTAATGGGTAAACTTTTGGGGAATGGGTAGGTGTTCAGGATCACTTTAAACATTCTTTAATGACACTGCCAGATACATACTTAAAAATATCTTAAGAAGGAGCCAACTGCTTTCCTTTTAAAACACAATGTCCTTCTTGTGATCAGCCAAATGGAATGAAGAGGAGGTAAATGGAACTTCAGAGCATGGAACATAAAAATCCCTAATGTGTAATGCAAATCAAAGGGTGTTTTGGTTTGGGTTTTTGTTTGTTGTTTTTTTTTAAACAAAGTTCATCATTTGGAATCAAATTACATATTTTTAGGACCTGGTTTTGCTCAGTGTTGCCTAACAGACTGCATATTTTACGGTAGAAAAATCTCATTCTTGCATACTGTAGATAATGGAATTTTAACAGGAATATCTTAACAGCATCTCTGTCAATTTCTGGCCATACTCTCAAGATACATCATGTTCTGTTTACCACAACTCTTATTTCCTCTGCCTCCTTCAAATCAACACATCATGAAAATTACATTTTGGTGTTTTATTCAGTGCAATTAATTCCAGTGGTAGAATTCTTAATATCCTACAAATTAAACAAATTGAAATTGTGAAGAGGACTTATTTAATAGGATAAAATTAATCCAGAGTAATTGATTTGTGACCTGATCTTTCAAAGTGTAGACTAAATGTCCTTAGTGCCCTCCTCGTCCCCTCATGACTTCTAATAAGCTAACAGTGCTTAGGATACAGTAGATTCTAACTCATTAATTAGTCGAGCATTCAGCCGACGTTCTGATGTTCTTGATGCTCTCTTTGCAGTGCCTGAAACATAAGCACCAAATTTTTGAGATTATATTCACAACGGTGCCTTGGGTAGACCAAGGTCCCTGTGCAATAAATGAGGACATTTGACGAAAACCTAGGGAAGTGAGCAGGTTGCTAATGTTGCTTGGTGGTAGTATGTTGCAAAGCTCAGGGGAGGCTGGCTTTTTTATCAAAGGTTCTACGATTGCTGTTTGAAAGAGTAGAAGGAATCTGTTTTATTGACTTACTCAGCACCACAACTCAAAATTCAGTTCAAAAACAGTCCAAAAATGTCAATTTTGGTTTGTTTATTTCAATATGTGCAGTTGACGTGATAGTTTTGGACAAGCTGAATATGTTTCTGCATTAGCTTCCCCATTTATGTTTGATATAATGATACATTCCTGTTGTGTAATGATTATGTATTGGTGATTGGCAGCAGGAAAGAGTTTTAAGGGGTTCTGTTCTTTACTTTTCTCTTGCCTCAGTTCTTCTAAACCCAACTATTAGAAAAGTTTTTAAAGAGCAGTGATAAATCAAATGTATTTACCCTAAAGTCAGAGTTTAACGTATGGTATTGATCAAGGGAAGTATGTATTTTGTATCAGGAATTAAAGATGAAATTACTTTACTTGACTTATCAATGGGATGCCCTGAATAGCTTTAGCCAGCTAAACCCATGAGGATCCAGCTCACCTCTCTAGGTCCCTGGTCAAGCATTGCTGTTCTAAAGTGTAGTTTAAGGGGAAAAAAAAAATATTCACGTTCTCACTATGAAATATCAAGGTTTGTCTAGAGTTAGGGGTTTATCTTTGCTATTCACTCATTCAAGGGGCGGCAGTTCGTACCCATCTCGGGGAGCTTTTTCTAGAGAGCTGGCACCTGGCAGCACGGGCTCCTGCACCCAACACTTTGCACTTTGGCAGAAGATATTCATCGGTTGCTGAGTCCTTTGGGCATGGTGGCTGCGCGTGTCCTGTATTTGCTACTTCATTTAGCTTTCCTGCCTCTGTAGAGACAGAGCACTCTGTTTAATGAGTTCAACCCTGATGTGTTCTTTTCCACAAACAAACAAGCTTAATAGCAAGATTTAAGATCCGGCTTCTAAGAGATTGGGCGTTAAAAAATTGCATGCAAAAAGATAATGGTGAGCTTAACATCCTCTTATTCCTTATTCCAGTTAGCTTGCTGTCTGTCTGCCTTGGATTTATTTTTATTTTTTTTTTGTCCTTTCACCTCTTTCAACTTTCTATTGTATATTCTGCAGGTCTGTTTCTGATGGCTAATGCTTATGCTAAGATCTAATTATATACAGCACATGGTTTCTACTGTGCTCTTATCTTCCCAACGATGCTATACATGACACATTTGGATACTAGCACATAGCTTGGGAATTTTTGCAGGGACAGCTTTCTGCTTTACCCACTCTACAAGTTGTCATGTTTGGGGATTATTTTTTTTGTCACGCTGACACTCCTACTCTCGACTCAGTTTTCAAGACAGCTCATACTGCAGGAATAAAAACTAATGTATTTGGCCTTATTAAGATCTTGAAGAAAGATACAAGTAAGAAAAATTTTTACTTCTAGGTGCGTTTCAAGGTAATAATGAAGACTTGGTTGGAATTATATTCAAAGTCTAATTTTCCCAGCATCTAACTTTAAGCTGGAATTACATTTTTATTCTACAGTGGTTAATGAAGACTTTCAATTTTTTATAGAATCATCAGTTTTCTAATTTAAAAAGTAAATTCTCTTTTGGAAAGGCAATGAATTAAAAATTGGTATTTTTCAGATATAGATTATCAATAAATGCTTGCATATATGTCAAGTTTCAAGCAAATGCTTGTGAACATGTTTTCAGATTTTACTTAGCATCTCAGTTTTGCCTCTGCTTTAGTGTTCAGTGTAATACTTGAATGTAATTTACAAGCTTTTTCAGACTGCTCTCACATCCTTATTTTTACTGTCTCTTGAGATAATGCTTAATAACATTCTTCTCAACTACAACGTTTCTATTCTGTTGCAGACTTTTACTGAATGTATTAACCATGTGTGTAGATACATAGAAATAATACTACCATGTCTTTCTTGCCAAATTAGTCACTTCTAAGAATAAGCAAGGTGTTACTCGGTATAAATCTCAAGTAATGATAGTGCTTAGTATATTAGATGTCAAAAATTTGGTATTTGTAACTTAACAAATCAGACTTCAAATTTAAATAGCAAATATTATTTCTGAAAAGATTTCTCACTGTACCTTACGTCCTCATTGTGGTGCGTAGACCCCTGGAGTGGAGTTCTGGATAGGACGACACAGAAACAGGACAGTGCCTCTCTCCATCCGGGGAAAACAGCAGGATGTTGAAGCCATCCCTGCTGGTTTTGTGCAGCGTGGCATGAGCTTGCAGGTGGGGCGCATCTCACTGTTCCCCAGAAGAGTGTTTTCCCAAATCTCTTCTTTTGCCCTCCAAAGGCATCATGTGCTCGTTTTGCTCCCCAGTTGTGTCTTGGTAGCTTACTTTGGCAAATGATCGGATTAAGGAACTGTCACAGGTGCCTCCCTGGGAACTGAGCGTGGCCTTTGCGAGTAGAAGATGGCTCTGTTTTCTGGGGAATTGTGTACCATGGTGCTGCGCAGCCTGAATCAGAATGGTGCAAGCGGAACGTTGTCTGAGGCCTTTAGCTTTTCTCTTCTGCCATCTTGCTTCAGCTATCAGACAGGACCACTCTGGCAGCTGTGCACTGAGATATTAATTAATACAATAAAATTCCTTTGATCTCATGCTGAACTCATCATTTCTTGCAAATGCACATTCCCAGTCTGTGGGATACCCAGCTGACTCCATCATCCATTACATTATGCAATGCATACATTCATTCTGAACTGTGAACTCTGAGCACAAACTGTTTTATTTGCATTTCATGAGTATTTGCATAAGTGGCAGCCAAAACTGGAGAACGTGTGTCTGTGTGTGTGGCATTCTGGGGTTTTGTTTGTCTTTTTTAATATTGGTTGTAATTTAAGGGCAGAGTATATATTGTTTGTTGCAAAAAGAAAGTTTTTCTTCCTAAGCTGTTGTTTCGTTTGAAAACATCTGTCTCATGAATGAGTGAATCCAAACTAATTGATGCAAGCCAGCATAGCTGAACTGTTACACAAATAACACTTCTTAAATATATACTAATTTTTAGTTGATAGGGTTGCCTAAAGGCCTTGCAATCTAACATAATCTGTTCCTGTGTTCGTATGTTGCTTAGCACCACGGGGTTTCTAGATGAAACAATAATAAATATACTCATAAATAACACGCAATACCTTCCAACATAGATCACAGGCCTCATTATCCAGCAGCTTTTTGAACACTGAAATGTAAAATCAGAACAAAAGTATTTCCAAATTAATGACAGACTAGATGGCTGTAAGGCTGGACCAGCATTGGCTTTGTGGCCTCGTATAAGGTGTGGTCACATCTTGCCTGCTACCAAAATGTTTGGGAAATGTCTTGCTTTGTTTTCTGCTTCAGCTTAATTCCTTTCAAGGACCTCCCTCTGAGAGACTTTGATTCTTGTCAGAGATGTATGAAACTGTTTTCCTTTAATACAGTGTTCTTACAAGATGATACTTACAAGTATCATCCGGGAGAATGACATAAGGAGTATATGCATGATTGACCGTTAATGATCAAACTTAAGAAAGCGCTGCCATTTATCTCTTCAAATTGTAGACATTTGAGGCCTTATGTTCCTGCCCAGTTCCAAGTTGCCTTTTTGTCTATATTCCAGATAGTCTTCTACTGCCATCTGTCTCTGCTCATGCCTGATAACTGCTCAGCAGTGCCCAACTCTGAACGTAAAGCACCTATGGATGGTGCCTGCTCAAGGGGAACACTGACCACAGCTGCTTTGTTATCTGTATTTCTGTCAGCGTGGTGGCAGCAGCAATCTGCAGGGACTACTACTTTTTTTCTTTGTCAGTGCGTACATCCAGAGCAGCTTTAGAGTCAATTCATTATGTCTAGAAAGGCACAAATGGATTACAATCTCAATACAGTGCCATGCAGTTTCCAGGACCTACCCCACACGTAGCTCCTGGATGTTGGCAGAGATCCTCTCGACTTCAAGCGATGGAACAAGGGACAGATGTATTATAGTCTTCCTTCTTGTTGCTCTGAATTCATTTACCTAACTTCATATGCAGACTCATAACTATTTCATTGTTGAACAAAAGAGAGAATTGTTACTGTTAAGAAGAATCTTTTTTTGTCTTAATTGTCAGCCTGTGCTGACTAAGGTAACATGGAAAAGCCACGAGGAACAGAGTAGAGCTCAACACAGTGCAAAATCAGGCTTATTTACTGCTTAGAACTGAGGAAAATCCAGAGGATCCTGACTGTAATGATAATTACTGATGTAAACCATTTAACGATGGAGTTCTGCAGACCTGAGTTTCTCTAAAACATTCCCTCTCCTTTTTCAGGTAGCTTGCTTGTGCCAAATCAGGTCTGGTTTGTACTGCTCAAGTACTGCGCTGAGTTTTTCTATTTGGTTTAGCTATTCTTAGTTATTTGTTTCTGCTTGGCAATATACAATCAACCAAAGGTGCAAGAGGAAAGGAAATACTTTCTGCGTTGTTCTTCAGTTAATTAAACTTGAAGTAAATGACATTTCATTTAATCAAATTTTGGGGTTGGAATTGAATAATTAGGAGTACATAAATAAAAATTCTAAATGCTGTTTTTTTTCCAGCTTGCTTTACCTCAGAAACGGGACATATAAAAGGATGACAACCTGGGAAACATCAATAAAATAGTTGGTAGGAAAGTTAAACATTGGCTGCCTTTTATGATTTCTTTGAAACCAGCTATTATTTTAAGGAGACAACATTTGTTCAACCTACATCTTACAGTGAAAGGAAAAACACTATAAAAATAGACTTAATGTGGGAACAGCTATATTTAAATAAACACAGTTGGTGTGTATTAAAAACAGTCACTGTTTGGAATTAACAGAGTAAGCAGAAGTGGCCACAAGTTAAAGTGGCCTCGTGAAAGCAGGAGATCCTGGATTTGCTTCACTAACAGCATTTTGGGGCTTGGTAGTGGAGTCGGAGGAAGACCAAGTGGCGGTGGAGAAATTCCCTGTGGCAGGAAGCACTATGCGTGTAAGCACAGGCAGCTGTCATACTGCAACACAAATCATGTCCTGGTTGTCCAGGACTCAGCCTGGCTGCCTATCCAGAATGAGCAGTTCTGAACTGGCCTGTGTGTTTTGAGAAGGTATGGATATTCCCCTCAATGTAAGTATGTTAAAAGATGTCCAACATTTACAACTTTAAATAAGAGAAATAAGTCTTTGTGCCGAGAGGAAATCCACCTTATGTTCGTTTGTGGTTATTCCACAAAAATAAATATAAATTCACCCCAAACAGTGAGAACAGTTACTTTCAGATTATTTGTAGAAACATCAAGAATATACCCTTTCTGGTAGGGACAGTTTAAAATATTTTTTCTGCTTTATATATTCCAGTTCTACATACTCCATCTTTCTCTCTGTTCTGACTTGAGAGCCCATCCGTTGCCCCATTCAAACTTTTCTGCACTATGTATGTTTTCTGCAACCAGTTGTTTCCCTTCTTGAATGCAGCTGGCCGTACCTTACTCCTCTAACTTCAATTCGGTTTTCTTTGCTTACTTCTTCAGTGGATCCCTTCTAGCAACTGTGGCAGCACAAGCTGATAAGCATCGTGGATGGATGTCACTCCACGTCTCCTCTAAAGTACTCCTCGTGTACACAAAACAAATCTGCATTTGTGTATTTTGTACAGCCATGTACTAAGACCTCTTTGCAGTACACATGCACAATTAATGTGGATTTTTTTGCTGTTGCAGACGCTGCTCGCTATTTCCGTGATGTTGACATGACTGAAATTTCTTGACTTCTGACATAACTTTCTGCTGCGCACAGTCGCTAGCGTAACTTGCTGATGCTTTTCCATTTTCAGCCTTAAACAATATTTTGGGGCCAAACTCTGCACAGCTATGGATGCCTGTAGCCAAATTTCAAAGTAATATATTCTACCATGCAATTGATAATATGGCATGAGAAGTGCTATTCATTATTCTAGAAATGTTCTAACAGTGCTCGTTCTTTTCTTAACCTACTAATCTCCTCTTGTTCCTCAAGCATTCTTCTTAGTATCTTCTCCCCCTCCTTTATCCGCCCCCCCAACTTTAATGTCCACATCCCAAACTTCAAGTCTCTTTTGATACACAAGACAAAACTGCACCCCCCAAACCCAGGGGTGCCAAAATGCCAGGTGTACAGAGGAGTAAAGGGTATTTCACAGGCTTCCTTTACTGCCTCACGTGTGAATTCAGACTATGTGACAAACTGACCTTCAGAGACTTCCTGCTATGTGACATCCAAGAGGAGTCTGTCTGTACGTGTGCTGGACCCAGCCTCCTGCTCCGCTGCTTCAGCAGGCTAATTGCATCATGTAGTATCGCCAGAGAACACGCACTTGCCAAGAAAGATACCATTTTCTGTTGCAAAGTCTATCATTTGCAGTTTGTCCCTCTTAGGATCCAGATTCCTTTACTAATTCCTGTAAGAGCATCAGGCACAAAGTGAGGACTTCCTATTCTTGAGGCCTTTCGTACTCCAGCAACTCCTACCTTAAGACATTTTGAGTGCGGACAGACACTCTGCACGTGACTGGCCCATCTTACCTGTTGTCACCCCCTGTTTCTGCAGTGCAGGGGGAAATTATTTTCTCCCTCTGACCCCAGACCTTTTGGGAATGATACTTGCATGCCATCGTACACGCGGGAGTCTGTCATAGCAGGTGTCTGATCAGCTGCGTGTCTGTGACCCAGTTTGCCTTTGGTTCAACTCTTCAGTGCTTCCTAGACGTTCCCTCTCGTAAAAGTTCAGTTAAAAAATCTACGTGCAATTGCTGTATGAGACTATAAAGCCAGTGCCAGCACACTAAGAGGGCAGTGTCTTACCAAGGTGGCTTCTTGTATCAAAATAGAATGGCAGATGGTTTCCCAGCCTGGACCTGCGTAAGATGGATAGTAACTGGCAAAAACACACTGCTGGTGGTCCAGGATGGACGTGACTTGTGGTTCTTGACCCTTTGGAGGCCTATAAAAAGCAGCTTGTGCAAAAAGCCACAGTCATTGAAAGCGTTATGAGTTCAGATAAAACAGGTTGGTAATTTCTTTCCTGCCCTTAAATTTGTGTTCCCCCCCACCCCCAAGTTGGTCATTAGACTAACTAATGACTATGTGGCAGTCTGTGGGAAGTACCTGGGGAGACACAGTCCATTGCCTTGCTATTTTTATATCATGTTTTCAGTTTTCAGGGGTATTTTCACAGAATTCTGAGCAGTCTGTCTTGTTTGAAGAGACTGACAGTTAACACAACTGGAGTATATAAAAACATCTTTATCAAGTTATCGAAGCTGCTGCTTGTTTACCTCAATTCCATCTGGAGAAAATGCCTCTCTGGGCCTTCGATAAACCAGCTGCTGTCCCATTCTTCAGGTTTGCCTGCCCTCTGCTGCCCTCTCGGGCAACTTCATGGGATGCGGAAGAATTTAAAGTGCTCTGATGCAGCTGGTTTGTTACGCATTTCATAGAGACTTTCCTAACGTGCACCGATATAAATGGAAATCATATATGGAAATTAGAATGTACTTTGCAATAGTGGTGTCACTGGAGCTACAGATTTACATTTAATTCCTAGTGTGGTAAAAACTACATATAAGCAATTGTTTGACAGATAGAAAAGATGCACATAAGCAGATAACAAATCTTCATCGGGGATTAAATTACATAACTTGTGTGTACTTCTGAGTGTTGCGTGTGTGCTGTGCAAGTATTTTGTGTTCTGCTTTATTTCAGGAAGGCTTTTCATTAATTGATTCCCACAAGTGGTTAAAGATAGTAAGAAGAGCAGACTGCCTGCTGCTTTGTGCACAGTCAAAGGTAAGTTGAGTTGCTTTTAATATTTCAATAGCTAACACACTTCTGTATAAGATTTCTTAATACTGCATAAATTAAACCAGAAGTTCTGAGATACTGTAAATTGCCTACATAAATTAAAAGGGGTTGGTTTTCACTCTAGATATTAAACAATGGATTGAATCACCTTAATGTCTTTTGTAACTGCTAATATTCAAGTCTTTTAGACTGCTTTCTGAGAGTTAGCTACTAAAACAGCTAGACTGATGTTTATTTTCGAATCCATCTGCCGTGGCTAACAATTAAAAAGATGAAGCGATTCTCTTGCATGTACAGAAGCATGCTACCTATGAGTCATACTTCACTTCGGCAAGCAAATATCTAAGCAAACAATTATTTGGCCATTTTGTGGCCCCTGACACCTGGCAGAGTAGTGGCAGGCTGGTGATTCAGGCATTTGGTATTGAAGGGCAATGAAGGGGACCTAGATTTCTGGTCTTCTCCTCAGATCTCATGAAAAATGGTTGGATAGCCTTTAAATAATTAAATGGCACTTGCTTGTTACCAACTTAAGTATAAATCTCAGTGTTTCGGTTCTTAGATAAACCCCAAGAAGTTTCTTACTCATCTACACTAAGCACTCACCTGGTTTTTCAGAAACAAAGCCTGTTTCGAAATAAGACCTCTCCCTTCTCCCTTGATGCTTTCTTAGGCTTTGTTGTTTCAGCAGAAACAGCTGACTCCAGTTTAACTATCTCTGCTTAACAAGAGAATTCATCTCTAAGGTAGAAACAGGAATTCTGGAAAAAGAGGATGAGCCCCTTGTTTTAACTCTTGGCGCAGTTCACAAAACTAGTAAGGCATAAAACCATCTCAGGTATCCTGAGCTGTTCTGTCATTCTCCCCTGACAGGAACTCTGATACAGACTGGGCTATTGTGATTGCAGATAATATCAATATCCAGAGTAGCTGAAAACTGTAAAAATTCCTCTTCAGTTGTATTTTGATCTATTATCCGATTTCTTTTATGAAAGACATAGGTATTTCTTTACAGGATGTTACAAACCAAAGAATCTGGTTTGCAGAGGAGAGAATGCCTTGCTAATTGCAGGATAAAAGTAGATGTGAGGCATAATAAACATTATTTAAATATAAGGACTCATCTTGTTTCAGAATAAGCCTAGTCTAATGGTGGCACTAGGAACTGCGTAAGCAAGTATCTTGAACTGTTTTAAATTCATGGGTTATGCTTGCCTGAAACCAAAACACCTTTGCTCTCTGATTTTTGTCAGATTCTTACAAAATATGGAGTATCACTGAAGAAGACTATCGAGCTGTTGCAGTAATTAGTTCTGATGAATCGGTAGATTATCAGTTTCCTTTACAGTTAACAGAACCCGCTGCCCAGCACAGCATTAAGGGATTTCTGCTGCATCTCACAAGAAACATAAAATCAACATCACAATCGCTTTGAGGCTTGAACAAAAGCTCTGAGGGACAGTTCAGAAGAGGAGGAATATTAACATAGTCTTAAATTAATTTGGTGCCTCTACATGTTTACTTACCATAAATTAGTTAAACTGGATTTAGTGGCTCTGCAGTGGTCCTATCATACAGTTTCTCCACTTCGTATGCTAAATAGTAGCTGAAGTGATCCTTTAAATGCTGTCAGTGTATATAGCTTCCGGGCTAATCTTCAAAAATATTTTAAAACATTCAGAAAGCCAGCCACACCATGTAAGGGGTTATGTCTCAACCCTGGTAGACCTAAGGAAGGAAGGAGTCAAGGAGAAGCCATTGAAGCAGAGGAAAGCGAGCTAGGTTTTCAAAACCCAGTTCCTATATCTGAGTGCACAGGGCAACTAAGGGACACGCACAATTAAACATTACGCTATCATTTCTGATTTACCTTGTGCTCTTATTTCCTTGCTTTACTGGTTTCAGTTATTTTCTTTCTTTCCTGTGCTTGCCTTTTTTGCTGCATGTTACCTTCTTTGCAATTATAGAATAATCCATGTTAAAGAAACATGGAGGTTAATCACGGGGATCATGTACTTCAGAAGAAACTGAGCGAATGTTAACTGATGCTTTTTTGTAAGTCATTAGTATTGCATTTATAGCAAAACGTACTGATTTCCTTATAAATATTACTTTAACGGGGCATTGCGGATTTTCAGCTAGCAGAATGAGTTTCTAAACTATATTTTGAGAAGCTTAGTGCTATATACTTAAAGGAAAAAGACACGTAGAGAAGGTACCTGTCGCAGATCACTATTGAAACTCAGCTATGCTAGTGGCAATTTTATTCAGTGCAGTACACGAGTGTCTAATTCTGAAGCCGTACCTGTCCGATGCACGCTTGTGTCTTACACTTTGCTGAAAGAACCAGCTGCTTGGCTGTCACTGCCCTTTATACGGCTCCATCTCTAGTAATCACTTATCTCACATTAGTCTTTGATGTGCCTCTGTGTATAAAAACTTTGTTATATGAAACGATCTGTAAGTAGTAGCAAGAATAAATGTTCTTAATATTCTTGTAGTACGTGATTTCCCTTCATACTGTTTTCATTGAGCCCAGCCCCGGCAAGGGAGGAGGTGCAAATTTGATGATCCAAGTGACCTCAAGGTTCTTTAATATTTCAGCTTTTGTATGGCTCAGGTACTACTGCCCAGTACTCGGTTTATGCTAAAACTTGACATCATCTTAGCTGAATTTGAGTGCTCTCTCTCTTTCCATACAGGAAAAATGTGTAATTTACAAAGTCTATCGGTGCTTATAAACTGCAGTCCTAATTATTTAACATTCCTTATGAAAAAGCAGAGGGCAATACAGATAGCTCAGACTGAAAATGTATATAGGGACTGTAGGGGTAACTAAAACAAGTGTTCTTTGAAAGTCTCCAAAAGGAATTCAAATTAAGATGCGAGTTACCTTTCTGTCATTTTAACGAGAACTCACCTGTCTGGCATATCCACGAATCAGTTCTCGGTTACGTGAAGCTGACCCAGTTAAGTTGACATCTTAGTTAATTAGAGGAAACGTAACTGGGCACTGGTAAAATGAGGGCTACGGTTTGAATTATTTTGACGTTTCTTCCCTATAAAAGGCACTGAGACAAGCTTTTATGCTTACAATGTCCTAAAAATCATTTTATGCAATACAAGTGTCTTAAAATAACATGCATGTAAACATACAGGCTGTCATGAAGAGCTGGCTCATCTTTAAGACAAAAATCTTGAAAGTGAAAGATGTCCTTGTATTTGTGTAATCAGCACTCTAGCAGTGTGCCTAGTCATTAAAAAAACAGTTTTGACATTGAAATCTCAGAAAGATGAAGACTCAAATGAGCTACATCGGTCCAAGGAAAACTTGCTTCTTTTCTAATAATTTAACTGTGCTTTAAATTTGAAATTCCAACATCAAACTGAAAGTCCCCTTAATTCAGACCCTGAACAAGAGCATTCGGTACGTACCTGCCTTCCATCAGCTGAATGTGCTTCGGACAGGCTTATCATGCACGACAGACTCTCCAGCCCTCCATTTTCAGGGCAGTTTGCTGGACCTCATGTACTTAAAAAATATCTATTATGGTGCAGCCCAACAACCTATACTGGGGGTCAGTTCTAGCCAGGTGGGTTTTTTTTTTTTATTTTTAGTATTATTTCACTGACATAATGCATTTGAGTTTCTTGCACTCCTAATCAACTGTGTTAGCATCTACTCAAGGAGCAGCAGCATTCAGTTGGAGTGCCAAACTGAATTTGTATATTTAGCTACGCACAGGCAGACCAGGTAGGTAGGTAAGGCTGGGTCTGATGCAGACAGTAACATAAATCCTAAATGGAACATACAGTTCCCAGAACTTTTAGTTTAGATTTCAAAGTTGACATACGCTTACTTTAGTGTCATTTCGGTTTTGGTCACAAATAACTGTTCAGAGTTGGCATATCCTTATGGATAAGAACTGAATTTCCCTGCTATACTTGTGAAAAACTGTTGTCGGGGCAAAGTTTGTTCACTTGGCTGGACCTTTCAATTCGTTCACAAGTGGCCCTGTTCACTTACCATTTCCTTGGGCTTTTTAACTAGTTTTCAAACTGGGAATCACACTCCTGTGGTTTAGCTGCTGGGATAAATGAAGATACAGCAGGGAAAACTTTGCATTTAAGTTGGTGCAGCGATCCAAAAATTAATCACCTTTTTCCTAACTATAACAAATAGGAATTCAATTAAATCAAAATAGTTTGAGGGGATTGACAGTTAATTTCATTTCTCTTTGGTTTCTGAGCAGAATGAAAGCCGCATGTTTCGTGTTCAGTTTGGTGGAGATTCAAAGGAACAGACGCTGGAACACTGCTGCAGTTGCGTTCAGAAACTTGCGGAGTACGTACCGGTTGAAGTACCTGATGAACAAAGCCAGAAGCTCTACCACAGTCTGGATCAGCTGGCTACTGGTGAACATCAAGTGAAGGACACTGAACAAAATGCATCAGTACGGCATACAGTAAGAAAGCAAGAACATATCAACAGAAAAATAGAAAATTAATCAACTATTAGTGTTAGATTGTAAATGACAAATTTTACTTCTGAAGAAAGTTTCTTGCAACTGTGAGACCATCTATACAAAAGAGAATTTGGGAAACCCAAACTTCAGTTTACGTGCAGGGAAACCTAGTTATTGAACAGGGCTAGAGTTATTTGGGAAGTCAGCCGCTGAAGCTGGCTGTCGTCTTCCCATTCTCTTAGTGTACCTCAAAAAAAGTTAACAGAACAATGCTCAAAAATGTGGTTCTGGCTCCTCAAGCGTATTGTAACATATCTCAGAGCAATCAGATGCCCTCGTTGAGGTCACTAATAGCCAAAATTAATATACATATTTCATGTGATCATATTAGCAGTTTTATGGAATGAGATTTATAGGTGGAGGGAAGAAAAAAGCTTTGCTCTGGGTTTTGAACTCTTCCTTAGCTAGGGAGCCTGGAGATGATGAGAACAATTGATGCAGGGCTCAGGCAAACCTAGGCAGGCACTGACTGTTAAAAAGAAGTGGCTGCAAATGCTACAGGCAAGCGTTATTTACCAATTCCCAATCAGATGGTAGTATGGTTTGCTGGAAGACTCGGATGCTTTCTGCTGAGATTTAATAAACAGGAGCAGGGGCAGAGGATGAGAGCTCAATAGTTATCAAAAAAACATGTCTACAATTTCATCTGTGTGGATTTCAGCTAAGACTGCTGGGAACCACCTGGCAGATTTTCCAATAAATTACACAGGGTAAGAAAAATGATAAGAGTCTTTTAAATAACCAGGAATTGTGTTCTCCTTTTGGCATTTACTACCTACTCCTGTTTGCAGTGTTAGTAATTGTAAATATGCAATTGTATCTATTTGAGCTTAACCTGACACATGTAAAAGCAATTTTGGGGGAGGAACAGAATGTTTCCCCTCGCCAAGACAAAGATGTAAGGTAAATGGAAACGGTGCAAAGGCAGATAGTGTTTCTGAGGGCGACTAATTCTTAAATATATGCTCTCTTGGTTATCCAGAGGATCACATTTACCAGCTCTAAAAAAACAGCCCTGCAGTTAACTTAGCCTGGATAGCTCTTGGGTAACGTGATAAAAGTATTGGGACCGAGACTGAGGCCTGAAAAGAAACATCAAAGTTTTCAGCTGCCTCATTTCCATGATAGGACTAGGAAAGTCCTACTCTGCTGGACAGTGGAATGACATTTGTTAGAGAAAGTGCAGGGGGGGGAAATAAAATATCACTAATTGAACTCACACCATTTCCATGAAGGCACATAGGAGTCCTTCAACAGCTGATACTCAAGATTTGTTTGTTCTTTTAAGCAGATTACCTATACTTTAGGCTTTGCTCGTTTCCCGATCATGTTGGTGCTCCAGAAGTTAAGACTGAAAACCTGGCTCAGAAAATACAATTGACAATTTAAGCCATGTTTTTCAGTGATGTGACCCACGGGAAGGAAAACTGCTCCTGGTGAGCGTTCACACACTGCATTTTTTAAAGTGACTTCCAGTAAGTAGTTTAAAAGTAATCTTAGTTTAGACATGACAGTTTTAACTACAGGCCCATTATTTCATGTCTTTCATTTTTAAAGACTTGAGCAGATGTGCATTCAGGTTCCATAAAAAGATGCCTTTTTACCGCATAAGGTAGCTGAGCACATTCCCTTCCCCATATCTCTAAAAACGGAACGACTTCCCTTCTTGCACATACCCACACTCTGCTTGGTAACAAGCCCTTATTTGCATTTGATATTTTCTAGCCAGATGAACTTCTCGCAGATTCCTGCGTCAGCCTTGGAGAAAGAAGATCTGTAACCCAGCTAGCGCAGGTAAAAAAAAAATATAATCAAATCTAATATTTAGATCCTGTAACTAAATCTGTCGTGCATGGCGAGAGAGCAAGCTGTCTCCTATGCTTTTAACGCCCGGTAAATGTCTTCACTGAACATCAGGATGCCATCATCTCTACCAACAAAACCACAGGATCTTGTGTAATGATCTGGAGCTAGGAAGTAAGCTCAAACCCAGGTATTTAATTACCCCATTTGCATAAGAATGAAGCACGCACTGCCAGCAAACAAATACCCGGAGGTCTCATCCAAATAAATGGCTTTGGCAATCTGACTGCAGAAATGACTTCTGCAGTCATCACTTAAGTCTGAAAACACCAATCACCTTTGACCCACAGCAAAAGATCCCATCATTCAATCGACAGTTTAACTCAGAAGTCCAGGGTAAAGCTGTGTTTAAAAATAATGGGCAGTTTGTTACTCGTTTACTGTGAGTTTGGGACTGTACAGAACCAGATGACTGGGGAGAAAACTCCTCTTCCCAACCTCTTGGTTTTGTGCGGCTGCTTCTGTGGGTTCCCAGCGGGTCTGTCTTACCCGACTTTCTGTAGTGACAGGATGATGAAGGCGGTGTTTCTTCCCATCAGTGGTACAGGGGACAGTTCCTACGCTCCCGATTACAAATCTGTCATCCAAAGCCCGTTAAACACCTGTTTTCAGAAAGCAGAGCTCCCTGTACCCTCCTCGCAGTGGGGAGCGCTGTATTACGCTCCCTGCTGTTTCCTTCCCAGCGCTTTTGTTAACTGTCCTTGTACAACGCAACCAGAGTGCATCAACAAGCAGGAGTGATCAAACAAGGCACTTTGCCTTCAGCAGCTGTATTTTTCGTGACCAGTTTCTGCTTTATGAGGCAATAGTAGGAAATGTAAATTAACAGCAACATGATAAAAGAACTTAGTTTCTAAAACCTGCTATTTTTTGGTCCCTGTATAAGGCAAGGGCATGGTACCTGCTTCTGCGCAAAGCTTGCTGCTGGCGAGGCCTGTATTTGCTCTACCCACCGATCCATCTCTCACTTGAATTACAAACCAACTCCCTGGCACAGACACTCCTTGGTGTGGTAGTTTCCTGCCTCCTCTTCTACTTGCCCCTCTACTTCTTCATCAGCTGAAACCCAGCTGCCCTGAGCTGGGGTCTCCGGTGCCCTGGCCCTCGGGCTTGCCATACAAAGGTGGCTCAGGCCTGAACTTCTTTTCCCCACTTGCACTTCAGAAACAAACCCTTTGCAGCTGGTGCTCTGCGAGTCCCCATTTCCACCCCTTCAGGAAGCTAGCAGAAGCACTGGTTTCAAGCATTTTCTTCCAGGTTTGGTTTTTTTTTTTTTTAAAGACACTCCACAGTCTTCACTTTGTGTTTAAAGACATTTTTCTCCAGTCAAGACTGCGGCATGACCCAGGAAAAGAGCAACACCGCCATGTGAACCAACAGTTAAGATTAGCAAAAATGTTAAAGGTGGATGTTTTATTTTCCTCCTCACAAGTGAAGCACAGCTGTGCCCTGGCTGTCAGCGTGCCCGGGCCCTCTGCCAGCTGTCTTACACCCTTTCAGGTTGAAGCAGCAGAAGCTCAGGCCTGACTGAGCTCAACAACAATCCTGCCTTTCCCAGATGGAAAAGCTTGGTTTTGCCTGCACCTCTCACATCGGTGCATCAAAAAAAAAGGCCCGAGTAGGCCTGTGAAGGTTTTTTCTAAAGCCAGATCCAGCCTAACTAGCAATGACGCCATTCACCTTGGATCACCTCTGCGCGTCATACCTACCTCACTCATCACAAAAGCGCTGCTGCAGTGATTTCCTTTCCCTCTGCTCTCCCCCTGCAAAGTATCCAAAAAGCATCCGTAACTGATGCAGCTTTAATGACAGACGGGTAGAGAAAGTTAAAGGCTGAGTGGGCGGTGAGGTCTATAGAACATTTGCAGCCCAAACAGTGGAAAAAAATTGGTACAAACACTCAAGTAATTAACGCGTAGCATAATAACGCGGTTCACACTGAGCAGCAGCCCTGGCTGCAGCGGGGCCTTTGAACTGTGAAGTTCCCGTTCCTTTTAACGCGGCCGACATCCAGCAGGAAAGCGGGCAGCCTGCCACGAGAAAGTTTTAATGGAGCCGCTTCAGCGTGTTGTCACAGGAACAGCAGCACGGAGAGCACTGCCCAATAACCTACCGGTCCATGAGACCCGTGCGGTTCTCCAGGGCACCTAATGGATGATAGCGGCATTGCCTATGGGTGCTGGGGGCGTCAGGGCTGTCACGGGACCTCGTACATCTTCCTCTCTGCTGCCACACTGAAAAGGGACACAATGCACACAGTTTTGCCCACCACTAAGGGAAGAAGCCGGGGAAGGGGTTAAATGGGCATGAAAAGGCTGTTTTAACTCTTAAAAAGCCCCATAATTTACTTCTAAAAGACATCTTGCTAAATTAAGAGCTTAGAACCACGTTCTTGGCTATCCTTACACGGTTCAGGTGGCAGTACACAGGCTCCATACAGGATCCTTTCTCTTAGGCAGAACGGACCTTCCCCGCGAAGCCGCCTTAGCCAGGAAACAGGCATTTCTGCTTGAAATAACTGCAGAGGAACTCAAAGTTGCATGAAAGCTGTATTGGCAGCAAAGGTAGCCAGCAGAGAAAAAATTACATACCGAAATCATATGTGATAGTAAGTATTCAGTCAGCATTACTAACAAGGCAGATGCGTCTCTATTAAATGCCGAAAGCTCTGACGGAGCGGCATGGTTACAAAACCTGTGGAATGTTACCTTTTATGTCCAAGACTGGCGCAACACCTTGATGGTTTTTTGTTTTGTTTTGTTGTTTAACTTTGGCAGTCTGTGCTGAAAAAGACGTTTGAGCTCCCCCTTGCGTACCGGCATTCAGCGTGGCGCGCGCAGGAGCTGGGGCCCTTCATTCGCTTGTGCCTTATGGATCAGAATTTCCCAGCTTTTGTGGAAGATGTGGAGAAGGAATTGAAAAAACTCACAGACGGCTGAGAAATAGCAGCGAATTCCCACTGCAATGCATGCTCCGGGACACCCAGCACGCGGGACACACAGGCTTAAGTGTGATTAAAGGTTTGAAAAAAGTCTGCACACGTTTCGGGTTGGTTTTTTTTTTGTCAGTGTTTTATTTTTAAAAACAGGTGAATCCACTTTTTTTTTTATACATCATTGCACTTCAACAAATACACAGAACACAAGTTCATGCATCTACAGTTACGCACATCATGAGAACCCTGTTAGGTCTATTTCTACAATCTTTAAATCATGAGAAATTACAGTGTCAAACTAAAGAGTATAACTAGTTGCATAGAATATCACCATGCTGTAACATTTCATCATTTAAACAAACAAAAAAAAAAACTTATAAAAGTTTGCCTGAATCGAATGTACAAGAATATGTTGAACACATCAGTGCAAAAGGATCTGAGAATTTACATGAGTTAACAAAAAAAAAAAACCCAAAAAAATCACTTAAAAAGCAATCATATATATATATTTATAAACTGAAGTTTTGTTTCTGTTTTCAACTGCATTCCACCACCACGTCGAACCATTCCAGCTTTTGAAGTCTGATTATAGGACACCCGAGTCTCTCTCTATAGGTTAAGCCCTTAAGATAATTTCAATTTATATTACTTCTCTAAGTACCAGAACAGTATAATTCTCTCATCTTTCAGACATACAGTAAGGAATGAACATCAGCAGCTTCAAAATGAAACACAATTACTGTATTTTGGTTTTCCCCCTCCCCCAAAATATAAATATATACTGTATATATTTTTAAGTTTTGCTGTACTTTACAAAAAGTTTCACTAGATGGCAGCGGTGCGTTTTAGAGCTTTGCCAAATTTTTAACAGCTACAGGAAGTAAAAAATGGCGCATGCGTGAACAGACTTACTACTTCTACTGTTTTAAATAGATTAAGGAAAATTAAAAAATAAAATAAAATAAAATAAAAGCAACATTCACAGCACATCAAGCCCAAAATAGTTTACACCTTCTACACTGAAGCATTATTAAAATTTATCTGGCTAGGTCATCCTTACAGGAGAGGCTAAATAAGGCATGCTTTAGACAGTCATATTGTTGCTCACTTGAAAAGGAAAAGAAAAAAAAAAAGAAAAATAAAAAGAAATCAGACAGAACTGGAGTTCTAGAACCAAGAGTTCCAACCCTTAAATTTAGCAGGTCATATTGCCATCAGTCTCTCAGAAACTTAAAGCTCTAAAAAAGAAACGAGAAGAGGTGCTAGTCAATGCCCGGCAGCGTTCCCAACATCCCGTGCCGTAACAGTGTGCAATCAAAGCGCTTAACCTCCCTTTCCGTCTAAAACGGAGAGAGCGGCTTCCCAACCAAGGGTAGCTTCCGGATTTTACCACTGAATATGGAAGGGTTGGGGGTTTTGTGGTTGTTTTTGTTTGTTTGGTTGGTTGGTTGGTTTTTTTTAATTAGCAATAGCAGTGATTACGTAGAGTTCAACAGATCATTGAACTGCCTGTGTATTTTATGAGAGCCATCTTTTGCTACCCCCGGTGCTCCCTGCGGCGGGACAGGACGGCTCGCGCCAGCCCCCGTGGAACGGGTTATGTGTTTCCGCACCCCAACCACTACAGAAACGGGAGGACTTTAGCCTGACAAGCGAGTCATACTTACATGATCAGCATTTTTAATTTGTGTTTCTCTGGCGTAAGTTTTTATCTTTGTGATTGTTTGTAGAATTGGTTTTCCTGGAGAAAGAAATGATTTAAAAAAAAAAAAAAAAAGAATCAAAATCAATCGCAAGGATAGGAAAAAAGCCTTTGTGCCTAAGAAGTTAAACACTATTTCATTCCTACTCAAGTGGCTGAAGACAACACAACTTCTCAACTTTTTATCTTCACAGAATGGTTTGGGTTGGAAGGGACCCTGAAGATCAACTCGTGCCACCCCCCTGCCCGGGGCAGGGCCACCTCCCCCCAGCCCAGGTTGCTCCAAGCCCCGTCCAACCTGGCCTTGAACACCTCCAGGGATGGGGCAGCCACAGCTTCTCGGGGCAACCTGCCCCAGGGGATCACCACCCGCACAGGGAAAAATTTCTTCCTACCATCTCATCTAAATCTCCCCTCTTCCAGTTTGAAGCCATTCCCCCGCGTCCTATCACTCCATGCCCTTGGAAAAAAGTCCCTCCCCAGCTCTCCTGGAGCCCCTTTAGGCGCTGGAAGGGGCTCTGAGCTCTCCCCTTTTTGGCCTTCTCTTCTCCAGGCTGAACCCCCCCAACTCTCCCAGCCTGTCCTCCCAGCAGAGGGGCTCCAGCCCGCAGATCATCTCTGTGGCCCTCACCTTGCTGCTGTCTTGCCCAGTGTGATTCCCCTCCTACACCCATCATTCCGCTTCCTAGTTTTCCTGCTTCCTCTTTACAACTGAAGAAGCTTTTTTTGTTTGTTTCTGATACTTGGAAAAAGTCTATCAAGTGGGCTGCACCAGGCAGTCAGGGAGACCACCAGTGGCTTCAGCACAAATACTGCTTTTATCTCCTTCAGCAATATTTATTTTTCTAGCCAGATATACCTTCCCCATATCACTTTCCTTTACTCCAGTGCTAACCAACAACCGCAGGGTCCCTCACCATCACTGACGTCACACAGAACATCAATCCTACCTACTGGAAACTCCCACAAACCCTCAGATTGAGCCAAATACTGTGGTTTGGGTTTTTTTTTTTTTTTCTTAAAAGGCACTTACATTGGCCCAGCTGGTTCATCATCTGCAGCAAAGAATTCCGATGCAGTCCAGGGAAAGCCAAGGAAAGGAAAGAAAAAGAGAGTCAGTGTTTGCACCGGAGCCCGGCCGAACCGCAAACAGCAAACCGATCTATCTACAGCATTAAAGGCCATTCCGCTTGGTAGTGCAAAGATTCATGGAGTTATTTTTCTGGATTCGGGTTTTAATGGCAGGTATGTTGCTTCGATGGTTTTTAGTTAACACTTGGAATGCTTGTCATGAAGGACTGCAACTGGAGCGGACAGATTGTTGCAATATGGTCAGACTCATCTTGTCCCCAAGTTCCAGTGGTTCAATCTCATAAAAATTGATGAGAAGACAAACCAACGTTTCAGTTGTAAAATCCTGCTGGTTGTTTTCTTGCATTGATTTTTTTTTTTTATATATATATATATTTTTAAGCCATTCTTTGACTGCTGATGGGCAATTAGAGGTATATACACAGCAGCATATACACCGTATGCTCATCTTCCCCCCTGGACACTACAAGCTCTAAATACTCCGTTTTTCTGTGTGTTTGATTAGAACGGACCAGGTCAGGAGGAGGCTGAAGGTGCAAGACTCGATTCAAGTAGCCAAACGTAGTCCTTGGATAGCAGCAGGCATTGTGCGTGTGTCCGATGGAGCACAGGGCTCAACACACCAGGAGAAATGAGGGGGGTTGTTAACACCTCCGGACACAGACTTCAGCTACAGAAGACTGACAGCATTGTTCTGCCTGTGTCTCTGGGCCAAAATATTCTCATTTAAGAATCGGAAAGTGATCTGCCAATGAGGCATGTTTCACATTAGCTCTTTCATGACCAATTGAACATTTTTTTTTAATTATAAACCTCCTTATTTTGCTCCCAAGCTGCACTACAGAAGACAGAAGTGCATTTAAACAGCAGTATAAAAATCAATCCAGAAAGTTAACGCTCCTGTAGAAGTACTGTGTCTGGTGCTTGGCGTCAAAGGTGACACCAATTCAGGACCTGCTGGTTTTGGCACTCAACAGTTGCCGTTCCCACCTCGTGCCAGAGGGGTTTTTCCCTGAAGTCTTTAAGAAACTCTCAGCAGGATTCCACAAGGGTGCTTAGTGCACATGAAGCAGTTATGGAAATTACAGTCTTAACAGTGTAGGCATCCGCATGAGCACACGCTAGGAGTAATGTCGGTCAAAGGGGACATTACTCCACCTGTACCTTCAAGGCAACGGATAGGCAAAGCCACCGCTAGCACAGACAGTGACCGGAACAAAAAGAAATATTTCAAAAAAATAAAGAACTAACCACAAACCAAGAGCTTTACAGCCAAAATAACAGACTAGCGACACACCAGTGTCCACAGTAAGTCCATTCCCAGCAACAGTACACTATCGGACACGATACAGAGAGAACTAGGACTAGTCAGGACAACCAGACATCAATGTGCTGTTGTATATACAGTGGAGATATACAGAGACACATCAGGTACTGAGACACAAAGCACGGTAAGTCTAGAACTTCCCTCTGCAAACGTCTTTTGATTCACAAAAGATCGTTAAAGCAGGCTGCGCTAACGCACGCCGCGCGCCGGCTGGGAAGAGCCCGCAGCCCCCCGCCCCCAGCCCAGCCCTGCTACCGATGCCACTCTGCTTTAAGATTCGGTGATCTCGGCTTGCTAACAAGCATCATCGACATCTTTGAGAGTTTGTTTGGCTGGACTTCAGAAATACCAAACTGCACCGTTAAGATAACCCTAACCGTTTTTCCTTCTCTGTTAAAATATTTAGATGCCTATTTCAGATAAGCAGTTTTGTGCTTTTTTAAAATAAATAAATAAATAAAAAAGCTTCACATTTATAAAGGCTGCCATCGAGCGTTTTCCTAACAAAGATCCAACAAAAAATGCCTGTTAGAATACTTAAGATTATATGGTGGATCCCCACCACTCGTCCCTTTCCCATCGATAACCTAAAATAAGACCGGGGAAAATTTCTCTGGGTGTTACTATCCTGGTCAACCACTGAACTGCTGGAAAAGCATCCCCAGTACGGTACAGACAAAGACCGAAACCTTAGCGAAATCAGGGGGCAACAGAACAACAGAAAAAGAAGTACAAAATTAGACTAAATAAAGATTAAAAACAGCAAACTGAAATCCAAATTAGTCGTGAACGTGAATGAAGAAGTTTTAAGAAAAAGTGTTAACATTATGACTTGTGCATTGTATAGACTGAAGCGGAGATTAAACAAACTCCAAAGCATGCAGATCTCTCACTTACCACCATTTTTTTAAGGGTATGATGCAATTGAAGGGGGGGAAAAAAAAAAAAAAAGAAGTCATAGTAACCGACAAATATCAATATTAACTCCAAACCTTTATGCCAGAAGCCCTGCTCTAGGAACTGATCGGCTCTAAGAGCACGTCAAACCGATGGCCGTAGAGAACATCCTCCCAGTACGCTGCTTCGTTCCATTCTGCTCCCGAAACACAGCCAGGCGAGCTGCAATTTCGTAGTTGACCACACTAAACCCCTCCTTTTGCAGGAATTTGCTTTTGAATTTGGAGGGAATCTACAGACTCCCCAAATCCCCTTGTTCATATAAATACAAGATTTAAAAAAACAAAACAAAAACAAAAACAAAAAACAAAACAACACCCCCCAAAAAAAACCCCAAAAAAACCAGCCCAGCCTTTCTTGTGGGCATCGTGATTTCCTGCTTAGTGTTGGCCTGAAATGGCACAACTGTGAACGGAAAGGTTAGAATCGCTGCTGCCTGTGACACATCGTGTAACGTGTGTGTAATCAATCCTTCCCGGCAAAAATATCTGGACTAAAATTGTAAGACGACGACAAACAGGTTTGCTTTAGCTCCTCCACTTGTATTAACGGTCTGGGAGCGCAATTCACTCTTGGGCAGTCAGAGAAGGGGGCTGTGTTTTATGCCCCCATCTTTACTTTTAGCCTTAATTTAGAAGGCATTTTAGATGTTACTCTGCTGCTTTTACCTCCTTTGGAAAGCTACGCTATTTATTTTTAATATCAAATTAATCTCGTGTGGCCCATTACGAGTGGTGGAAGTTAAAACTGAAACACTAATAGGTACTTCCAGCACCAAAGTTCCCATTTTTGCATCCAAAGGGACTCCGCGCTTCTGCTCGTGCTTTAAAACTTGCAAAGAAACGTGCAGAGCGAGCGGAGCAGCAGCTTCAGCGACGGCTCTTACACCGGCACGTGGCAGCCCTCAGACCTGCCTCCGCAGACCAACAGTGAACCGCAGCAGCATTAAAGTGAAACTTGTCTTCCATTTCTGTTCAAACGCTCAAAAGGGAAAACCAGCGTCGGTGGCAGCTTCAGGGCCTTGCCTTACAACGCAGCTTCTACGGGCTGCAAAGCAATTTGTTACAACCGTAACAGAGACCGCTGGGGAGTCTTCAGAATTAAAAATTCACTTGAGATTTTGCTTTCTGGGAAAACAAAATTTGACAGTGGCTTGAAAACTTTGGAGAAGAACACTTAAAAGAATTTAGATGTGTTTGCCCAAGCTGGAAAAATTAGAATTATTTTTTTTTTTTATATACATTTTACAGTTCTTGGCTCGTAAAACATTGTGAAGGCTCCACATCGAGCACTCAAAATGGTCCACAGCCGCGCAGGACCGTGGCGCTTTCTCACCAGGTGGCTGTTCATAGGGACATTTCGGGCTTTGGTTGCCCACAAAGATTCCAAGGCGGCGTTTACCACCACGACGCACGTGGGGTTGGGAGCAACGCTCTGCTCTTCGGCTTCATTACCGGGAATATTTTGGAGGGAGGGGGAAAGAAGGGGTGAATGGAGACACTCATCTTGGCTCCACAAAGCAAACCGATAAAGAGGAAGCAGTTGCTCTGAAATGGAATGAAGGCACAAGCGTATCGGCAACGGAGACTCTCTGGCCATGATTACTTCTATTAGACCGGAGGAATTCTGATCCTGTAATAGCATCTAACAAATTAGTATAAAAAAGCCCAGAGGAGCCCGGCTATTCCATTACCGCTGTGATACTATGGCGCTCGCTGTTGGGTGTAGTTGATAGCTACAGCCTCCCAGTGTGCCTCTCCGATAGTTTTCTCCCCTTGTTGAATTTTAAGCGAGGGAGAGAAAGGTGTAGGTAATAGGGGAAAAAAAAAACACCCAACCCAAAAATTAACTCATTACAAGATAAACCGTTTCAGTTGAAAACATTTTGTTCTTTAAATTACTTACAGTAATAGCAGGAACAGGGAAAGTCAAGAAAAAAAAATAAATGAGTATTAGAAAGAATGTGGGGATACGGATGGAGCTTCTGTAGAGCCGGAGCAGAAAAACATTTATGGAAAGTCTTTGTATTAAGCTGAGAAATGAGAAGGGAAGAATGAAAAAGGACATGTTATAACCCAGTGACCTCATGGCTTTGAACTAAAGAACATGTAGAATATGGATTTTAAAGTAAAAACTGTTTACATTCCTATGGGGGAATGTAGCCAAGAAGTTTTTACTTTCTACTTACCCCAGAACACACCCTTTAAAACAGGGTCTTTGCTAATTTTAGGCTATGTGATCCAACAACAACAGAGAAAAACACTTTCTTTAGGAAATCTTTGATGTACTACATTCGGGTCACAATGGCTGATCGCTACGTCTATCAGAAATAAGCAGCTTAAGCTATACCACAGAGGAATAAAAAGCTATTTGCTTCCTTTCATTATCAAGGGAAGCCCAAGCAGCAAATGCATCCGCAGTCCCCTGCTGAAACCCTTTCCCATCGTACATGCAGTGACGTGCCAGCGTCCCTGGCCTCCACATGCCCCGTTCATGCAGCTTTCATCACCAAAAGCCACTGGAAGCTGCACGTTGTTCACCCACCCTTGCTTTTACAGAACCTAGCCGCTGTCTGGAGAAGGTATGTGATCCATATATTGCTTTACCACGTGTAAAGCAAGTCAAAACTCTCATTTTGAAAGGATGCAGAACTTCCAAGCGCAATCTGCCCTCCCTTCCTCCTTCCAGCACATAATTTGGATGCAAGGGGGCTCGCGCGCCTGCGGGCAGGTTACTGGAGGGACTCGCTGCCGTCACCTCCCCGGCCAGGAGGACGAGAACGCCCCTAATCCACAGGCACGACAGCAAGAACCTGCACTGGGCACCCACTAAGGCACCATCGCTGGTGGAAATACACATTTCATGAGTGCAAAGGTCCTTTTTCTGCTACAGAGAAACGGGGGGAGGGGGGGGTCGACCCCAAAACCTCACAAATCTGAATTATGTGAAGGAGGAAATATTAACAAAGGAGCTACGGAGCAGCCCTGTTCCGTGGCATAAAAAGCAAATGAACTAAAGCCAAAAAGCAAGGTCCATGCAAAAAAATACTGCCATCAGGAAATGCCAAAGTTAAAGGAGCCTCCTCGCCCTTGCAGCACGGCAGCACTTCCAGACGGAGGTAGCACCTTCCGTAATACCAGTGGATACACTGGGAAAGCATCTTGTAACACACAGCCCTTTATCCCCGAACTCTGGAACCAAAGCGGCCTCACTCTGCGGCTACACAGTAAATTGAGAAGAGCTGCGCCAAATTTAACCAGGTTATCTGTCACTCTACCCATCCGCCAAGAGATGAGGTAGTTGGCACGCTGAGACAGGGAATTTTTAGCCTGTGGAACACGGAGATGAGAGAAAGGGAATTAATTCGGTTGGCTTTATTTTGGCTGGCCAGGTAGAGTTCCCAAGCACTCTGGAAAGCATCCCAGACACCCTCCAGGATAGAGAGAACGTTTCTCTCCAAACACTCACATTCCCCACTAGCAACTGGGTGCTTCTGTTCAGCAGCAGTTATCAAAAGTCCTTTTTGGCACTACTTTGTTTAGACTCACCAAAAAGGTACAACCCTCAAGCATTGCTTATTAATTTTTTTTTTTCCCAGGCTGACGCAGCTTTTCTATGAAGTTCTTATAACTTGTGTGTATATAAGTGCGCTGCGAATGCACACACTGAAATTACTGTTCTGGTTTGTCAAAGGGTTATATAGTTCTGAGGTTTGTCTAAGAAACATCATATTCCTCTAAAAACAGGTGTTTGTTAGTCAGGGTGGAGTGGGAGGACCCTCAGGATTTGCCGTCTCACTACCTTACACCACATTGAATTGGAGGATTCTTTGGAGATGTGGCAATGCTAAATCATTCACTGCAGTTCTAAAAAAAAAAGAGCAGCAAGAGGAGCAGTTTCTAGAAGGCGGAACCTCAGTAAGGCAGGCTAGAAAGCTGAGAAAGGTAAAAAGGACTGAGGTTAAGCGTGCCTGTTATTAGTGGAGTCTGGAGCAATCCTGCTCCAGCTTTTGGCTTGGGCTGGTTTTGTCCGAGGGGATGAAAACAGCCGACCCCAAAGAGGTGCCTGTAACTTCTGCAGGTGTTACGGCGCCAGCCCTAGAAACAACGTCACCTGGGTACCGCAGGAGGGGACTGCGCGGCGCGGGCACCAGCATCTCCCAGCAAGACCCCAGACAAATGCAGCTGAACTGCGTTTCATCCTTTGGGCTGCAGGCGTACTTCTAGACTGTCGATTTAACAGTTCCTTCAGCTCCAGAAAGGCTTTGGGTTTTCTGTACACAGGTGAAGTTACCATGTTTAGCATCACTATTTTCCTCCAAAACTTTGTAAGAAATCCTTAAAGCGTCCTGAATAAGTCAGCTTTGCGCTAGGTCTGGGCGGAAATCCTCACCGCTGAGATGCCCTCACCAGGACAGACGTTAGCCAGCACATCAGAGGATCGATTCTCAAGGGGAAGAAAAAGCCTCAGTGAATATGGGAGAATACCTCACCCTAAGGTGGGATCTACAGCACCCCACGGGCCACCCCGAAGCGCTGCAGAGGGGAGAGGCAACAGGTACAAGGCTTGCACCCCAAGATGCAGGCGGTTTACTGGTAGCAGCCACCTTAACTGCAGGAGCAGCCAGCCTGCAGCAGGACGTGCCAAACCCAACGGTGACGATCCATTAGGCAGCCATCCAAAGAAAGACGCAAAATGGCCATCCATCCTCAAATGTGGCTGGGGGGGTTTTTTTTTGGCTGCTTCTACCTGCTACTCCAGAGCAAAGGGGGAACAGCAGAGAAATCTGGTGACTAAGGAAGGTCCAGAGTTATTCCTCCGTGGGAAGAAGGGGAGAGGGGTGATGGCGGGGAGTAGGAAGGAATCCCAGTCTAAGGAAAAATTTGGAGTGGTCCAAGGACAAAATTCACATCCCAGCAAGAAGGGCCAGCAGTGAGGTTACTCTGCTGATGAGGTGTCCTGGTTTAAGGCTACCGCTTTTTTTTTCCTGTTAGCAAGGAGGAACAGCTTTATCCCTTCCTCGGAGTAGGGGTACACTCCCTGTGCATTCCCTTGCTTTTTCCAAGTAGGAAAGAGCAATTGCTTCAAGTTCCCGAAAAAATAACGTGTACTCAAACTTACTTCTCCCCCTTTGAGAACATCCCTCGGGCTGTGTTGGAATTAGTCACTACTGCATGGTGATGGAATTTTCGTACTACCTATTGCCGCAGCAGCTTCATATGAAGATCTGGCACAACCGCAACCCTCGTCCCTAAAGCTTAACACATCAAAACTAATATTAAAAAAATAAAAGATAAAATTGGAAAACTAGCCGATAGTTGGAAGAGATCACAGCTGTTGCCAAATAACATTTATATTAAGTAATATGGTGTTTAGACTAATATCCGCATGGGTTGCTGGCTCAGCTCTAGGCTCAGTGATGTTACCCGCTACAGCTCACTGCAGCGTGCGGAGGCGGATGTATGATTTTGGAAGCAGAGAGTTTAAATTCCAAATGATAAGCATGCCATTGCATTAAAACATTAACTTTGGCATTTCGTAACAATGCATTTAAAATAATAAAATTAAGAATAACCTTAAGTAAAACATCCCAGTGTGAGAGTTGGAAGACTATCCACGATTTCTCACATACGCATTTGTAAAATGCCCCTGCTCATAGGGCGTTTCCCACCACGGTATCACAGAAAGCTTTGAACGCCATCACAGAAAATGCAAGAGCATCCAAGGGAATGTAGGACTCAAGTCGGCCTTTAGTTGAGAAGATGTTATGCCAATTGTGTCTCTTCACCCAGGCAAACCTAATACACCGCTGTTGACAGCGATATGGATTTTGTCCTCCAAGAAAGCGGATGGAGAAAACATTCGTCCACCACAGAGGTGCACAGCTCTCCAGGACTCAAGCTTAGCTGCCTTTAAAATAACAGCAGACCGAGCAAGCAAGTTGAGTAACCTCAGTTACTTGGCTCGTCATCTTGGACACCTCCATCAGAGATGATGAGCCTGGATCCCTCAGGCATCTGAAGAGCGGCCAGACCAGCCAGGAAAACTTCGGCCTCTGAAACACACAGGTAGTGAACTCTTCGCCTCCAACGTGCGCTTAATCGCGCTAACACGGTGGTGACATTGCCATCTGGTCAATTCAAACTCAATTTCTATGGGATTAAATCCATTTGAGGCTCTTTGCAATGAATATTTACAGATCCAATTACAATCTGATATCTTGTTTCGGTCCTTGTGAAACTTCATCAAAATAAAAGTATGAAATACAGGGAGCTACGAACAGCCATCGACATGGAGGTGAGACTCTCTCCGGCCATCCCAACATCAAAGTCAGGCCAACGTGGCACAGCAATATGGGAGAAGCACAAGAGAACATTCAAATTGTCATTTTCAAAAGTTTTCTGGGCTGGTTGAGAGCCACTTTGAGTACAAACTGCCGGCAGTATAAACCCCTTAGCAACGGTGAAGCTGTTAGTTATGCAGAGGAACATGCACCACACAGTCCAAATGTTGTTGGGCGCGCACCTAGCCCGGTCTCAATGCATGCTCTATAAGCAGTTAGTAAATGTTACTCGAGTGGTTAACGTCAAAAGCTAGTTTCCTCTAGGTATGCACTACTTAAGACAGTTTTCATCTACTAGGGAAGTGATCCAAACCTCAGCCATTCTCAAAGTATGAACATTTATTATCTGCTTTGCAAGATTTTTATTATTTTTTTTTTCTTTTATTCTCTGACACATAGCTCAGGAACCATGAAATATTTTTTATCCAAACTTCACAAGCGGATCGGCCCCTATATTTTCATCCCAAAAGGCAAACTTCTTGCTGCGTTGTTATTGATCTCTTGTGCGGCTGGACAACAACTAGTTGTTGCTGCACAAGCTGCAACACAGTCGCCTCGGGAAGTTATCTACCACGCTAGAGGGCTCATCCAACCCGGAGAGACACCAACAATTCAGGGCTTCCCAGACTGATTCAGCATGTTTCCCTCCACATACTCTACGGCACCTGCTCCACTACTTGGGCGCGTCATGTTCCTAGAGCACGATGGCATACCAGCCGCCTCTCACAAGGATTCTTTGGATAGGTTTTCTTGATAAACGCTGTAGGAAGCGACTAGGTGTCACATTAAAGCCCGTTTCTCAATGTGGGTCTTTCAAATACTCATTTTAGCCTCAAATTGCCTTTTCCCCCCATCTTTAAAAGAGGAAGGTATGCAGAAGCAGCTCCAAGATGAAATAGTCACTACTTTTCTGTGTACCAAACACAGTGTAACTAGTTAGCGCTGCCATCAAACCTGATAATAAATACCTAATCTTTAGAAAATATAATTCAGTGGCTATTGCGATTAGATATAGTTTCCAGAGCATTCCTTAAATACAAATTCAGTTACACCCAAAATAAGAGTCCTTTTAACACTGAAAACACGATTTATTTCTGAAGCACCTCTGTGGTCCCAAACCCTTTCAGTGTAATGTTTCCTTACAGAACCCGCCTGGTGTCCATTCCAGATGCCACATCGAAGAGGGAGTGCCATCGGGGACGAGAGTGTCTCCAGCTCTCCCCCTGTGCGGCCCCTACGCTCCTCAGGGCTGATGTGTGGGATTTCTCGGGGTTACTAGAGCAGGAAAGAGACGGGAGCACTAGACCCACCTCGTGTAACAAAAAGCTTTAAAGATATTGAAATAACGGCCCTCCCACCCCACAGTCTGAGATCGGGGAATCCAGCGTTAGGACTTCACACAGCACTTGGACCCGCTGCGTTTGCTGGGCTTAATGGTTGGAGAGTGAACAGATGAGAGAGCAGAGAGCTCAGAGCTGAGCGAACTGTGCTGTTGATCCTTCCTGACACAAAGCCCCACTCTGTTCTGCTTCCACAAGTTCGCTTTGCCTTATTTATTTTTATTTCTTTTTCTCTCTCCTTACAGGCGGCTTTGAGCACACTTACCGTCTGGGACTTCATCCGGCCGCTTCCTTTTCTCATAAACAACTATGATGACAACGAGGATAACGATTTCTGCCAAGATCCCCAAAAAGGGCCAGAGGGGAGCCAAGTGACTGCGGACACGCAGGATGGTTGTGACCGAGACAGAGCCGACCTGGTTGGTTGCGTTGCACTGGTACTCGCCAGGATCCTCGTTTATCTGTAGATTTGTGATGCTGAGCTCAGTGTAGTTGTCTTTATTTGAAATAAAGAATCTTCCAGAGGAGTTGTTGATGTCCTGAAAGAAGGAGAAAGGTGGAAGAGGAAAAGAGCAAGAGCTTTAGTAAGTCCTGGTGCCTTTTCATTTCTATGTCGTGGAAACGAGATCTGAGGGATTCTTGCAAAGAGGTGATTCCAGAACACAACAGCAAAGCCCCACCGCTACTGTTCATTCTGTATCTCTCACCAAGTGAGATTTTGAGCACTAAAGTGCTTCAAAACAACAACAACAAAACACCAGCGTAACCGACAAACTGTATTTTCATCCTACTTTAGCAGTATCTGCCACGAAATGCCAGTGGTTGCGATCATGTAAGCTACGTGTTCTCAGCCTTTTGCTTGAGGAGAAACTGTTACACTCCGCTCACCAGTTTACAGCAGTAAGATGAAACACACGAGACAAGTGACAGGGGGGAGGATACAGTCCCTAGCAGGGGACAAAACAATTTCAATGTACAGGAGGGGCAAAAAAAGAAAAACCAGCACTAGTTAAGATTATTCTACACCACATTAGATAGCAATTTCTAACTATTTGAGGTATGACTGCCCTAAGAAAATTTTGCCTTTGCCATGTTTTTAAGAGAAACACGCACTGCTTACAGATTTGTGGTCAGGGCCACCTAAGCCACTGACTTCAGGAATATTTAGAGAAGCTGGAATTCAAGGCACCATATTCCTTCTGCATTTGAAAAAGAGAATTCCAGAGTTGCTAACGTTTAAAGAATTAAAAAGGGGCAAAACTTTCACAAAGTATGGATTTTTCGGTCTTCCTGAAAGTCAATCTTGGATGAATTTATCAAATAACTTCACCAGAAAGACAGCGTGATGGGAAATCTGCACACCACCACACAGGACCGGTGACTGCCAGCACCTGGTAAGTCACTCATATAGCACTGTCCCATAAAAATTTAAGCTCACATTTAACAGTGAACAATGACCCCATACTGTTATTTGCTTAACGTTTTTTTCTTCATCTAGCAATTAAATTGCTCCGTCCCTGGCAGATCAGGCAGCAATGTAAAAATAGGTGTGCTGAGGATTTAGCAACCTCCAGCTTCTCTTCTGTGATTCCGATTGCTGGTGAAATTGTTTTGCTCACTCACATCTGTTTGCTCAGATCAGTTGCCACATGGAAAAAAATATGATGAGTTAAACACTAATAGGTATCACTGCCACATCCTCATATTAAGCCTCGTGAGCTCAATCTGTAAAACTGGAAAAGAGTTTGAGAAATTTATAACCAAGTGCATTTTTAAATCACATTTCATAACTTGCATCTTGCAATTCGTAGCAGATACCTTGAACGCCGTATCTTCCTGGACAGCTGGTAACTTTGCCCAGCAGTAACGCCATGAGCAACTCTGTTCACACCGCAACAATGTGAATACCCACTTCATACTCACTGCTGCTGAACTGAACTTCACTCCATTACTTTTCAGCTTTACTCACTAACGTATCAGACTTTTGAGGAACTGCACTTTGAGAAGGTTTAAGGCACCCTAAATAATACATCCCTAAAGCCAAGGTGTTCCTCTCCTTCCTTACTGGGGGTTTTGGCAGGTTAATACGTGCCCGACACCCCAAATTTTCTTACCTCAAATACTCCATTGACCTTCTTGCGCCACACCCACTCGGGATGCGGGAAGCCCACAGACTTGCAGTACATGAGTGCCTCCTGCCCCTCGTTTTTATTTTCACTTCGCTTGTGGCCAGTGATGTCGGGAGTAGCTACGAAACAAAACAAAAAGACACCTCTGTTTACAAGCTGCTCATTAAAGTGAGAGTTCTTTCAAGCTCTGAGAATCTGAACAGAAAATAAGCGACAAGCTCCCTGGAAGCTGTTCCTTTCCCACACCGAGCCCATCTTACAGAAGAAAAATTGCGATTCCCACGTCTCTCCAAGCAGCATCTCAACTGAAGATCTGCAAGAACGTCCTTCAGGCTTGGTTTGCCAGACAAATTGAGGGACAAGGGAGAAATCTCAACATCAAACTTGAGTTATCTACCACAAACCTACAAAACTACGACGGCCCAGCCGTTCCCCAGTGCGGGAAGCTGCGAAACATCCTCGTCTCCCTTCCCACCGCTCAGGAGGTCCCTGCGGCTCTGCAGTACCTTCAGCTTTGGAAGACAGCTGTCTGAGAGTCTGGTTACAACTTGCCCATCGCATCAGGACTCTGAACTGATACTGTCCTAACATGAATTTCTGAAAGCTGAATCAAGGTATTCTTCCTTGCAGCAAGATTTTTAGATTTGGTCCACAAACATGCTGTGACTTGTTACACTTAACGCTCGTTATACCTTACAGCGACGCTACCCCGGGTACCTCTGGGTACCTGTAATGCAGCAGAAGTCAAAATCCCTCCAATAAAAACCATTTTGTTCAGCCTACCCACAAACATATAATTTCTACGGAGGGTTGCGGGTGAAGCTGGGCAACCGCAAGAAAAACACAGCCCTGAATATCAACAGAGGGTCTTCTGCATTCAGTTATCTATAAATAACGTCACTGCCGTTTGTCACAGCAGCCCGTTGCAGCCTAATACCTCACGAGAGATTACGATGGATCAATGGACTGCCTGAGCTGAACCTTCGCTTAAGCAGATGGCTTTGGTGCCGTAGTGACCACCTTTAAAGCCCATTCGCTTTCTAGCTTGCTAATTATGTCACACGTGGCCTGCTGTGTGATGGCAGGACACTGATCTGTTAATCCAGTCAAAGTCCAACCTGAGTGCTCCAGGAAAAGACCCCCAGGCACTGGAATTTAATAGAATTCAAGGAGAGCTCCCTTTACCATTAGCAACTCCTACGGAGAGGTACAGAGGGAACACAGGTCTGTGACAGCTTATCTGCAGCTGCAAGCTAAAAGAATTAAGCAAATTTCACAGTTGTCATCAGCCGCAGCAAACAAAAATAAGCAAAACATCTCATGCGAGAGGACATCATCAGCTGAACCTGCTCTTCCCTGAAATTACATCAAAACTCTTTGGGAAAATGTTCGGCAAGTTTAAGTGCTAAAGGAATTATCATATTTCAAAGGCAAGGGCTTTTCAAATGCAGAATGCATCCCACGCCTTACTCCTGCAAGATTCTTTTCAGACACTAATGCAGCTGATGGATAATGTTGTTAGAGGCAGAATTAATATAAGCTTCTGAACAACAGAAAAATCATGCCTGTAAGAACACATAAGCTACAGCGTTCCTTAGTACGTGTGTACTCGCCTGAAGAGACACCACCAGGAGAGGCTGATCAACCCAGGCTTTTCTCAAAATACCGGCGTAAATTCAAACAGGATTTCCAACACAGGCCTGAGCTTTGCAGAAGTTCTGACCGTTTGCCACGTAAAGAAACATGCCCCTGCTGCTTACGGAATTATTAACTCTTCGCTGTATTTTCTAACCCATTATTTGCCCCAACTCAGCAACAGGCAGAGCTGTCAGTATGGACTGACAAGCTGAACAGAGCCTCCATGCTGGAAGCTGCTGCAGAGGATGCAGAGACCTTGGCCACCAGAAAGTAAAACTAACTCCGTGACTTCTGGTAGAACCCCTTAGGGAAGTTATGCCATTTTAAAAGAATTTAATATGTTAAGCATGTTCTTTTTTTTTTTTTTATTTTTAAGTGAACATTTTTTTCAGCAGGGAGCTGAAAAAGAGCTCATTACCTAAGAAAATACTATGATTGTATCATCCCATAAGGAAGAAGAAGGAAGTACTTGATCGAAGCTTGGAAGTACGTACACAGGCAAATGGCGGCTTTGCTAACAACATTCTATATACCTGACCGTATAGGAAGACCAATGCACGAAGCTTAGACAAATGCCAACTAATCGCAAGATGATGCTAACCATAACCACGATACATAAGAACAAGGCGCTAGGGGTTTACTTAAGAAAACCGACACCTAAAATGCATCTTTACACATCAAATGTGAAATTACTTTGAGAGACAAAACCCACAAACTGAATGAGGACACCAGATCACAAGACTTCTCTGATCTTGTGCAAAAAGAAGCTGCCAGGTATTGAAACAAAGCAAGCTGGAAAGGAAAGAACATCACATACTACCTGTGCCTACAAGGGGCAATAATAATAATACTTGGAGGAAATTAAGTTTTCAAGCTGAAGGTCTCCAAGCAGAAAATAAATCAGCATTAGGGTTGAGTGTGCTGCATTACATCTTGATGATACTAAGCATCAACATGCACCTCCAACGTCCTTTCAAACCACTCTCCACAGCCTCAATGAGGAACATCACATTTATTCCAAAAGATGGTGGTTCAACAAGAAGTGAGTTCCATCTTGTGATCTACTGAAAGGTGTCATCTCTTCCTTGCTGGGCTTGGAAAGTTGTCTTTTAGGCAGCAGCTAGGTAAGCTCAGCGACTTCCCTGCGGCTTTTGCTTACTTGAGGACAATACGCAGAGATGGCATCCAACCTAAGGAAAATGAAAGGCCAGCAGAAGCAGAGCACGAGGGACAGACTGAAGGTGGCAATGCGACAGCCCCAAACCTGGCCCTGACGGGCTCCCAAAAGCGATCGCAAATTACCCCCATTAGGAAAAGAAGAAATAGGATTCATCAGCTTCAAGTTGAAGCCCCGCACAGCCTCCATCTGTCAGCGCTTCGTTTTTTCACTGCCATCTACCAGCAGCCAGGGAGCGAAGGCTGAACCTTGCAGGGGAAGAGGGTACAGCCAGTCGGCACGCTGCAGCTGGCCCACTTTTTCTGTACGGTTGCTGACAGAGAGGGAGAGAAAGAAAGAAAGAAGGTGTCCTAGAAAGCTTTCCCTCTTTAACTTCTACTGCAGGGTGACCTAGTGTTCTCCTACAGCCAAGAGATAATTATATTTCTTTAAGAAGAGGACATCTCTGCCAGGTCATCCCAATGAGAGCAGAAGTGACAAGAATACATTCTGCTCTTTCCTTGCTGGGCACGGTTATGCAGCAGCCATTTCCAGCTCTACTAGGACAGGGACTATTTTTGTACGCAGTCTGAGGGGAGCACTACATGGAATATTAATATTTGAGGGCATCTGATGCTAGCCAGTTTCAAGCTCGGGCTGAGATATTAATCCAGTACTTATTCTACCAAACTGTTCGGCTAATTGTGTTCTGCTGTATAAGCTACAATTAAAATATTGTTGCAACTGACCTCGGTCACAGATTTAGCAACAGAGCAGTGTTTTCCTGTGAAGCTTTTCAAGTCAAAGATTTTCCTTACAGCATTCTGCTCCAGTGCCAGTAAGAGATAAAGCACAGAACGAAGCAGGTTTTGTTCAGAAAGGATTTCGATTTCACTTCAGCTTTTAAGCAGCAGAAGCCACATCTCTGTTCAGACACAGTTGGCTGTAGAGACGTGGGCACAACGTGCTATATCAGCACCTACATCAACGAAACCAAGATAATGTCCCGGATAAAAGCAAGCAACATTTTTATCCTTATATTGTGCAACAGGAAAACGAAATACTGAAAGTTTGTCTGAAACACCACATGCAAGAGCAAAAAGAGACAGGGTTAGTTTAAATTAATTGCTAGTAAAAAATAAATAACGTAAATACAGGTTTATTCAAACACAAGAGTACACTGCTGATAAGCATCATTCTTTTGATATTTTTAAACTGAATCACAAAAGAAAGGGGGTTTGTGCCAGAGTAAGCATTGTGCCTTTATGCTTGGAGTACCCAACAGGCACAAGATGCCCTGCGCAGCAAGTGCGTTGTGATCGGTATGCTGTGAATACAGCCCTGAAAAGAGAGGGGGGGTGTTTCTTGTTACAGGGCATGCAATGTCCCGATATATAGCCTTTAATTTCCAGGTATTTTCAAGATGTTTTACTAGCATTACTAACAAGGAGAGGAGAACTAATATGCATAAACACGTCCAAACCACGTCCCAGTTCACAAAACCTCTTCAAGCTTTCCCATTAAAAGACAAAATTAAAGCAAGGGCAAAAGAACCTAAAAATATTCTTGCATGTAAAAACTATTATGTCTTACGGGTGACCTAGTAAAAGGGCTCAAAGATTTATTTTTCTGCATTATAATTCTAATCCATGTCTACCTTTATAGCCTGGGTGGAGAGCTAGGACACCAAAGGTACTGCAAGAAGGGAGAACGTGACATGCATTTTCGGTGTAATGCTTAGGGCTGCTCTAAGATGCAGTTGTGCTAAGAGAATGCTTGATTGCTTAATTAATTTCTGGTACAGCGTTGTGAAATTGCAGCCAGGAGTCAAGAAACCAAGGTCTTCCAAGGCTGCCGAAATAACCACTTGTTTTCCAGCACGCTGCTTGGGCCGGAGCCAGAGCGCAAGTGGAAGAGTAACATTCTGAGTGCAGGTATCGCATGTGAAACAGAAGCCTCTGGCTCAGCTGAAGTTCAGGGATATAATACGCATTTTGCAAAAGTGCTAAGTTTTATGTCTCTCAGAAGCAGCGAACAGGACTGGTCTGAGCACTTGCTATTGGGAAATCAATAGCAACTGGGGAAGACAGAAGAGAAAGGTGCAAAATGAGCGAGGGACGAGGAGGGAAGTCAGAAGAATCACAGAATGGTCGGGGTTGGAAGGGACCTCTGGAGATCTTTTAGTCCAACCCCCCTGCCAAAACAGGTTCCCCTACAGCAGGTTGGACAGGAACGCAGCCAGGCAGGTTTTGAGTATCTCCAGAGCAGGAGACTCCACAACCTCTCTGGGCAGGCTGTGCCCGTGCCCTGGCACACTCAAACCCCCTTGAATCCCCTCCATGAGATAACGGCAGAAAAGACTTACAGGAAAAGGCATGAAAAAGCTCTACCCATCCAGGTGCACGGAAAGAAGGAAGCCTTTGATTGGAACAGATAACCCTTCATCAGTCATGCTGCATACACCAACATCTTTCTCAATGCTTGCACTACTTTGGGGCAGCCAGAGGGAACCTGGATGGCTCCAGATGGAAAGAAAGTATGTTCTTTCCATCTGGATCTCACTGCTCCTGCTCTGCACCGGACGATGGTTGGTGGACTATCAGAAGACAAAAAGAAACTGGTTTCTTCCTCCTCTTCCTCGCAAGATCTTGATATGAGCAGAAAGATTGCAGTGGCAGAGTTCTTCAGGGTTGTGTTTTTCTTTTTCTTTTTTTTTTTTTTTTTCCCCTTTTAATCTTCAAGTTTTCAGAGCTCCAGCATCACAACATCACAGCAAAAGCACTGCAGGTATTTCCACTGCGTGGCAAAGGAGCAACTAAAAAAGCCTACTTCCAGATGGGGAGTAGACTGGCACACTGCATCTTGGCTAGTGCCCGGCAGGATCGTCATCACTGTTCTTGCTGAAAATAGCCACATCATACATCACGGCGTGGTTACCTGCAATGCTCTCACCCAGCCGACTTCCCTGCAAAAGCAAAGGGTGGGAGAAGATCCCTATGTCGAGGTGGAATCTTCCTAATATCAGTATTTGCTCAGCCTGTTGTTTCAGGCTTAGAGCTGCACTCAACGCAATGCTCCTAACAGCTCTAAGAATTTGAGAAAAACCACTTAATGTCTCCACCAGACGCTTCATCCAAAAGCCAGAGAAGCCAGACTTATGCCATTCCTGGGAATTCCAAGAGACTGACACTAAAACCCAGTATTTGCAACTCCTTTTATACTAGTGCTGCCCCAGTAAATTTTTTTTACCAGGAAAATCTGTTTTAAATCTGCAAGCACACCTAGCAATTCTAAAAGCGATGGTGGCGTTTCTGCATTTTTATCTTCTTACATAGCACACGGAGAGATTCAGGAAGAAAATAGGCAACATTACATAAAAAGCAAATGGCACTGGTATATCCTGGATTACATCTGCTGCGAGGCATTTGTTAAAGTTGTTCACAAGTTGTCAGAAAGTCACTATTTTGGTCCGCAAGCACTTTTGTATTCAGAACCATCTTTTCTATGTGCATCAGCAGTTAAAAATCGCAATGTAATTACAATTAGCAATTAAGCAATTAAATTTGTATACAGTTGCTTAACCACAAATCCTGTTACAGGCCATACATGCAGGTAAGCATTAAATGATGGCATCTGCATGGCCAAACAAGATTCGCGCATCACTGATACATCGCATATGCCTTGATTAACAACTAGGTAACACCTCCACACATGAAGTAGTATCAAAAATCTGTTTGCTTTGAGAACCAGGACTGCTTTGGCAGAACATGTGGAGTATTTACACCAAACTGCAGGAATTGCAGAGAATGCCTTCCTTTGCAAAGTCGATAATAATGATAAAAAAAAGTCTTTGCATTCTTTGCAGCTAGCATGGATTATTCAGAGACATTTACATCCAAGAAGATATGTGCAATACCATACAAGTTTAGCTGTTGTGGCTCTTCCAGGAGCAGTAACGCAGAAGGAGTACCCTCTGATCAGAATGAATTTATGTACAGCGCTAGGACTGCAAGGAGACCGCAAAGTTCTCTAACTTGTGCTTTAAATGCAGTCCAAATTTATTACCACATAAGATCCCAAGTAACAGGAGTTAGATAGGAAAGCGTCTCTTCAGTTTAAAAGTATACACGTGTTCCTATTTGCAATTCGCTTTGCAGAAGACTTGTCAAGGTACTTCCCACTCTGGACGACCCCCGGTACTTCTGTCTGCCAAGGAGGAATTCGAGGCCCATCAGCCGCTCTCGGGACGGCGTAAGGAGGAGCTGGAGAACCGGAGCTGGGTTACCAATCCTGGAATTGTGACTGCTGAGCAAGCTGCAGGTGCCAGAGCTCCCAAGAGTGGCACTGCAGTCATTAACTTTTAACTGATGACTAATCATTTGTATTTATGTATAAATTAACCATGAAAATTTGTTAGTAGAATTAGTTATTCTTCTCCCTGCGCCTTTCGTGCCAGTACTTCAATCAGACATATTGGCTTTTCTTTCTACAATGTTAAATCCTATGTCCCTGTAAAGCGCTCTGCCAAGTTCTCTCTGTGTCCCCACCTGCCACCGAACAGCAGAGAAGCCCTAAGCCAAACGGTTCTAAAAAGTCTTCTGAAAGATTATACAAAGCTGAAAAAGGTCTCACTCAATCTATTACCAAAGTTACTGTCTCTGGAAGTGGTTTGTCACCCAAAGCAGCCTAGAGAAGGCAGAAAGAACTTAAGATCTTAATTAAGATAATATTTGAAGATTTAGCAATTAGACCGTAAGAGCAGAATGTACAAAAAATCCCCCAAAAGAAAGAGAAAAAAAACAACCTACACCTACATACCTTGAACACTCAGAAGACAAGCTCACCAGAAGTACAACGTAAATTTGAATTCAATTTGCTGTAAGCAAGGCAATAATTATTTTTAGAGGTGCAGTCAGATTTTTCTTAATCCTAGGCCAACAGGAACTTGTGGTGCATTCGCATGAACGTGTATTTTAGATTTCCTTTTGCCTTGCAGAGATAGCTTCTGCACCAGATTTGGTTCAACACTGAGTATATTTTGATAGGTTGTTTTATGCAAGATCATTGGAAAAAAAACCTTTTAAAATCGAGACAGGAAATCGGCAAGCTTTTCTTGGTACAGTATCAGTCAGAATGCTTATTTATATATGGCAGTATTTCTCTTCCCCAGGAAACTGTTTGTATGGTTCAAAAGACACTGTTCTCTAGAGAGGAAAGACAGCATTCAGAATGATACTGCGCATCTGTCATTTCACGCAGACTGCTGAATTACTCCCACTTCCTCGCTTCAGATTCGGGAACCTGACCGTGCAGTATCCAGTGAGGCACCAGAAATTCCCGGGAAAGAGGTCAGCTTTCAGCTTTTGCTACAGATCTGTGGTACCTAATTTAAACAGCAACGATCACAATATAAATCAGGATAGGCTGCGTCACTGGTGCAGGGATGTTAAGAAATAGTGTGAAGCATCCTCCTTCCCATTTGCTATTTTCAAACGTCTACATTTATGCTGGGGATGTAAGGAAGATGGTAAGCAAGGCTAACTTAGATTTCAAACAAGTTTACTGTACACCTTCGTAAACCAAGCATCAGTATAGTCTCAGATGCGCATAGGCTGGTTGCAAAACATTTTAACACGTTTTTGTCTGATCTCATCTGTCTTTGACTAACAAAGCTGCCACAGTGCATCAATTCCATCTTACTGCAGCACAGAAGAGACAAACCACGGCTACTGCAGAGCAGTGGGTCAGTTAACTTCCACAGTTATTCAACAAACAAAACACTGTATTGTGGCAGCAGTGTAATACTGCATAAAACACTATCAGCTCCCTGTATGTCTAAAACAACGTTCTTTTGTTCAGTAACTACAGGAAAACAGTGCAAACAGTACATTTGCTGCCATGCAAGATTCTCTTTGAGACTACTTTCACATTTTGCATTCTCTGCCTACATTTTTAGGGTCCTAAAAGTGTCAGAAGAGCAGCAACATGCACACGACAGGAGAGAGGGGG
>NW_009647028.1:1289198-1306616 GCF_000708025.1 Charadrius vociferus
GGGGGGGGGTGGGAGAGGGGAAAGCATGAAAATAGAAAACCCCGATCTGGTTCAGGGCATCTGTGCAAACCAGAACCCGGCAGCTGAAATAGTCTCTGCAGACAAAAACCTACAAGTACACCAGTTCGGAGCTGCCACACATGAGATGCTGGTTCTTACTTTTTTCATATTCAGAACCGACAAATTCAAAGTACATCGAATACATTCAGATGGCCTCATTTACTGTGAAACCAAGAGGAAACCACATCTGTCTTTGCGTGAGCACAGACATATTCTACAGCAATCTTCATCCTGCTAGACAGCCAGATTTACCAAAAGAATGCAGACACTTGTGCTAGAAGGTATTTTCATCCCCTCTGTGCAGACCACAAGTGCAATGGTCGTATTCCCATATCTGCCAGATCTTTCCCCTAGGACTGCGTGCAAGAATTCCCCTGAAATTATAACCAAGGATTGGACACAGGCTTGATTTCACGAGGAAAGACCGCTTGAGTTAGCTCTCTTGTACAGACAGTGAGCGAGATGGCAGAGGCAGTGAAAGCACTTCACTTGCAAGGAGAGGAAATAAAACAAAACAAAACAAAAAAAGAGTACCTCTCACTTCTATAGTGGCGTTGGCTATAGGAGAGTTTGAAAACACAAACACGCACAAGTATTCCCCTGACTCTTCTGCTCTGGGCTTCAAAATCCTGCAGACAGGGAGAGAACACATGAGCCGTGTTAAGTACTGTGTTAGCAACCAAAAATGAGCAGGCTAGGAATTTATTTCCCCCCCAATACTTTAGTCTTTTAACTGAATTTCACAGCTATTACTTGTTAATTCAAGGTTTGTTGTGCCGAGGTACCTACTTGAAAGAAAGGATGTTGTTTGCCTAGAAAAAGGGTGAGCTCTAGGCAGGAAAGTCAGTACCAATTTAGTTGGAGAAGCTGCATTTAGTTTAAAAGCAAAGAAGGAGCCTGACACCTTTTAATTATGCACTACAGGCAGTTTGATGCAAGTCATCCTGAAGTCACTAGCCTATTAGTCAGACACCACCGCCCATTGAGGGAGAAACATGATTTGTATGTACTTTCTGCATTAAAAAAATCATACGTGGCCAATTGGAAAGCGACAGACTACAAATACAATCAAAGCTGATGCTGTCATCTCATAAGCCGTTTTCTTTTTTTCCATAGCAGACATGAGACTGGTCCATTAATAGTTTTCTCTGATTCAGACTGGATGTGGAAAAACTGCAAAAGCTGGTCAACTCGTGAAGGAAGACACCACACAAGAATCTGCTGCCACTTAAAATTAGGAAAGACTAATGCAATAACAACTAGTAGAGGGAAAAACAGATGCAAGTCAGCTAGAAAAAAAAAGCAGAGCTGCAACAGCAGGAAAAAAAACCCACCCCAAACCCCAAAACACCACAAAAAAAACCCCCCTCAAGATGAATCTACACTCGAGATGGTGCTAACTTCAGGTCCACCAGCTTTTGCTGTCCTTCAAAAGGCTTTTGGATATAAATGACTTAAAAGCTCTACGTTTACATTCTTCAGATATTTACCTACAAAAGACATCTAGAGAAGCATAACGATGGTGTGGGGCAGAATTTACCTTTCCACACAGCACAGAATAGAGTTCTCCCCATCTCTTCCCTCCCTTTACTGCAAGGCTTCTTGGCTTTCTTTTTTTATTAGTAATTTTTTTAAAAAACACATTAAGTAAATAGCATGCAGCTGAACAGAAACCCTGCAGAAGAGCACTGTAATAAAATAATTTAATTACCCATGGAAACTGCTTAGACACACGGAAAAAGCTGCTCGGTTTAACAGAATACTTTTACTCAAGCCTTCACTGTGTTCACAGCACTTACTTTCCAGAGTCACCGGTGAAAGTCTAAAGTTAGTTATAAAATTAATACGTCTTTCAGATAAGCAATGACATAGCCACTTTTCACAAAGTTAAAATTAAAAAGTATCTTAATGCCAGAAAGAACGATCATTTAGTATCATCAAACATCAAAGCATTAATTGTTGTTTAAAGCGCAGGCAGGTGAAGTATCCTTCGGAATTGCGCAGCAGCCCTGGACGTTGGCGCCTGACGTTAGACGCGGCTGGCAGAGACGCACACCTCGCCTACCTGACACGGGACAACCCCACCCAACTCTTTCCATGACTAAGCCAGCCCCAGACGCTGCAATAGCGAGGGAAGGCTTTCTCTAATTCCGTTTAGGACCTTAACAGTGAAATAATCATACTCTGATCGCTGCTTTTTAGCCACTATTGTCAATGCTTAAGAGAGAGGGGGGGAAGAGATTGTATCCTTTCAGTTCTACATAAGCTTCTTTTTAAAGTGTGAAACTACAGCAGCCTCTACTAGGGTTTTATTACCATAAATCATTAAAGCAAGTGTAAGTTGATACGGCTGCAAAGTTTTACAGACAAACAAGCACCTGTAACCAGTTTGCTCAGCCAACAACTTCCCTCAGTCCTGCGGTTTTAGGAAGAGCCCAGCTTTTCGTAGATGTGGACTTTTCGGCAGATGCAAAAGCACTGTCCTGGTTTCAGCTGGTTGGGGTTAAATCAAAACAAACACCCAAAAACCCCATTTTCTTCAATTTAGCTCAGGAACCCGCTACCGAATTCTGAATTAATTGATGAGGAATTCAGAAAGAAATCATTACTTTTCTCCTCCAAACTATGAATTGCAGACTAGGGGACAGTCTCCAGAACGAAAGCACAGGATGGCCAGAACGACTTGTAAAAGAACCTGCTACAAATAATTCTTGCCCGCTCTTAATTAAAAATGGTAAACTAAAAAGCTATACTTAACTCTGAGCTTTGTGAGTATAGCTGCCTTCCAGCAAGAGCAGCTACATCAAGTTTGAATAAAGAATTAAGGACGATGTGCTCGATTTCTAATGTATGAAGCAGGATTTTTAAGGTACGTAGTTTAACTTGCAAATTCTGAAGCCTTCTGAATGGTAAACAACACTGAACTTCGATGAACTAACTACATTTCATAGCAAAACAACACAGCTTAATGAGTGAAACACCAAGAACCTGAAACATTTTTTTTATTATTTTTTAAGGAAATAAAAGTAGAATGTAAAAAAAATGCTGAAGTTGATTAACCTCTTTTAACCACAACTATGTTGAAATTGCTTGCATGAATTTGGCGTTTCTGGATCTAAAAAACCACCAAGTAACCAAATCAAACTAGAAGTTAACGAACAGATCAAATGCAGTGTGACCACATGCAAGGAAGAAATGCCACAGAGAGCCTGAAACCACAATATACAGCAAAGCAACTTATAAATAAGCAGGAATTTGACGTCTACATTGCAAATGCAAGTTTTCCTAAATTCTCAAGCTCTCCTGTGATAGGAGCATGCTCTACCAACCCTCCATTCACTGGGGAAAAAAAGTGACTGTCTTACAGTCTGCCCACTTTACTTCTTTCCTCTCCAGGAAGTTAAAACTGAAGCCAAGTAAAATTCTTCTTTTACTGAGGAATTTGGAAGGAAAAATTCTCCCTCGCTTTGAACAGACTATAGAGCAGTCAGCCTCAATGCTTAAGTTTCCTGAATAATAATGTGTGATTTTCAGTAACCTTGATGCAACGTGCCTTTTGTACCACTCAAGCTGGTGCTTTTGGACAAGACTGCTGATCAGGTTAAATTGCTAGATAAGAAAGCAGAGCCTTTAAAACTCAGAACCAGTGTTAAACGTTGTACTGAGAAAATAACAGGATGTAATTACAAAACTAAATGAGATTATTTTTTTAACTGCAAAACTGAACAGATAACGCAAAGTGAGCTATAGTGGAAAACAAAAGGAAAAACTTGAACGCGTCTTTATTGGAATCAAACACAACTTCCATCATCCCGCGGATGAAAGGATGCTTTGCTAAGGCAATGAAAACCTTGAGTGTTTCTTAATCGTGTGCCAGTAAGCAACATTAGTGTTGTAAAGAGCCTACAGTGCTCTGCTGGAGACAAGAGAAAAGCCAGTTGAGCGTGCAGGCACGTTTCCCTGCTTTAGTGTACAGACAAGGTACAGTAAACCAGACGCACTATAGCGTCGCAGGCCTCGACCAGCCATAAGCTCCTCTTTCTGGCGTAACAGCTGAACAGAAGGTCAGAAGTGGTCTAATGTCTCCAATGAGTAAGCTACCACCAGTGGTTGAAACATGCCTTAAGAGCCCTTCATCTTAGCTTAACACTGAACAGAAAGTTGTATTTGCTATCCAGGCTGGCATCAAGTGATGAAAATTGAATGGGGGGGAAAAAAAAAAAGGCAAGAAAATCACACGTACAAAACAGATCTCTGATGGCATCAGTGAGCAAGCTTCATATGCTCTCAACAACTCCACGGCAAGAGAGCCCCGTTTCAGGAATACAGAAGCCCTTAAAGGATTTCTGCCTGATGCAAGCTATGGTGAAATGAAAGAGGTGGCTGTACACATTCTGTTCTCCTTCACACCCTTAGATGGAAGGCAGAAACAAAGCCAGAGCATGAGCACGTGGAACAGATTAATGCTGCCAATGCGGATGTGCTGACAAATAAGAAGCGCAAGTGATACAGCTGTACTGGTTTAATCAAGATTTGGTATCATTTCATAGTAGTGGTCTGATGACTCATCAGTTACAACTCAGACAACGCCATCTTTCATCTCCCAAGGCCAGAAAATGACTAAACCAGCTGATTTCAGCAGTGATTTATGTGCTGCATTTCCCTGCACGATCAAAATGCACAGCTGCAAATCCATCTTTATGTAGGCATAGGCAAGACAGAGACTGCACAATACACTCAGAGGAAAAGAAAACTAGGCTGTGTCTGTGCCTATGTCCACACATGACATATATTCTACGTGAGAGAAGAATTAAATGAGTTCAGACTGAAAAGAGAAGTTTACAGTATGTTTTCGTTGATGTTGTGTTTACATGAGCTAGCTGGGACAGCTACAGGCAGAAAACTTTCCAGAATCGTTCTCCTAACGCTATTCACAGATGTACATTTTGTGGAGCCTCTAATGCAGATCAACTCAATTTGTTTGATCACTGAGAAGGCAAACCAGGGCCCCTGGAGTCCCAACATCCCATCGTCTATTCCAAAGCCATATGTCTACCAGGTTTGTCATTCTCTAGTTTAACATGAAGATTACTCCAAAGAGACTTACTTGTATTCTGTAGTGTTTGAAGATTTTCTAGTGCCAGGGATCTCCTCTCCATTCTTCACCCAGTAACTGGCAGAAAGGGGGCTGGGACTTGTGGTGAGGTTACACTGCAATGTGACAGCCGGACCATACGGATGAATGATTACATCCTCGCTGGCATTGATCCTGGGTTCTGAAACAAAGGACACATGAAATAGCAACAAATCTTCACTGGCAATTGTGCCACACTAGTCTAAAATTCAAAAGGGGAATCAGGAAGGGAAAAAGACTACACAAGGAACGTCACTGCACTAGTTTGGGAGACATCAAGAAAGTGACAATAGAACAGCTGACCACTAGTGAAGGCGACACCTTACAGCACCCCTATATGGAAAAAAGAATTCTTTATTTTAGATTATTTATTTTAAACATTTAACATCACTTCAGATTTCTATGTAACACCATTAATATTTTTTTTATTTTAAACACACTACTGACCATAACATGGGAAAACACATGTCCTGTGACTAACCATAAGAGATCTGCCTGTCCTTCAGAAGCAACTTCTTTCTGGCTATTACTTGGTTCCTCTACCTACTGTGAGGTTTAAAACAAACCCGTTTTCTACACAGAATAGCTCTCAAAGTTAAACAGTCTTCTGAATAATATTTCTGGACTTCCCCCTGCAAAAAGGGCTAACGCCTACCTAAGGAAAAGATCCTGTGCACACATGATATTTCAAATAGCACAACTCTTCTGATGTCTGAAATTCGAGCAAATACCCAGTGTGAATAAGGCACAAGTCTGATGAAGAACGGCTGCAAGCAGCCCTCAATGCTTAACAATAAAAAGTAAAAATACACACCATGTTAAATTTAGAGTAGGGAACTATTTGGTTTCTAAAGTAACCTTAAACATAAACATTTACGAAGAAAAAAAAATGTGAACCTCATTGCATAAACAGACCATAAGAGTGACATACTTTGCTGGTTGCGTTAGGAACCGAACCCAGGCTGTTTCACATTACGATCTTACCTGGTAATATCACATTCACATTTTTTAGGTGAAAGTCTTTTAGAAGTGCTAAGATTAGTATGAGGGCACTGTCCTTACATTTGGTAACCATGTTTTCTTAAGATCGTGCAGATGGTTATTACTCTCTAAGAAGGCCGATGAATTTTTAGAATAGACAGAGACAAGTTTCTTCCCAAACTTGGAAAAAAAGACCTCTCTATTGATGGCTCACAGCTGGTTTCAAGTCTTCAGTAACAAAACTTGAATACAGGATGACAGAGCTTAAAGGAAATTGAGGGATCCTTGCTGTTAGTCTTCCAAAAATATCTAGATTTAGCATTGGCTCTGCTTTCAGCCTGAACTAAAGGCCACTGCCGTAGCAGTCTCTGCCATGTAAATGCTGCCGTGTCCTCTGCCTTTGATGTATTTCCTCACTTTAAAGGGTGAAATGAATTCCAAAGAGGTAGCTGTTGCCAGCTGCTCATTTCACCAACCGCACTCCTGCGGCATCAACCTCTCACAGTACCTCCTTTGCATTCCGGTCGGCAGCAAAGTGCAGGAGGGTGAGGACGTCGGTCAGTAATGAGTGTCTTCATGATTTTTTGCAAGTCAGCAAAGGATTTTTAATCCTGTAAATTTTGTTACGCCTTGTGGTGACATATTTGGAATACAAATTTGAGTCATACCCATGCAGTCTTTTGGTTATCCATCTGCAAAGCACTTGGAAAACAAATTACTAAATAGAACGAGGGGAAGTGGAAAATAGCAGTACCGTCAGAAACATTGCATTTTTCATCACATAAAACATTCATCTATCCAATAGTACAGTACTTAAGATTATTGCCCAGAGAAGCAGAGAGAAAAAACATCTACCTACTAATAACCCGGCAAAGCCATTTGAGTCCTGTATATCCTTCCCCCATTTCTTCAGCAGGGCGTCTCCATAGCTTCTTTTCACAGCTATTTAAAACTAGGACTATCACTTCACTGCAGAAAAACTGGCGGGTACTGTAGTAATGGAGGTTTTGTGACAATTTTCATCGATACTTTGCTAATATCGCACATTTTCAACTGTGTTTCTACCTTGTTGATCCCATGCTGGGAATGTGATCCATGCAAGGATCTGTTTGGGTCCTATGGGGTACAGTAATGGTATGGCTATAATACAACAATTTTGGACTGCCCTGTAAGCTTTTCCATTCCCCACAAAAAACTTGTGTGCATTTTTCTCAGAAAAATACTAAGAGATCTGGAAATATTTTTAGTAATGTGTTTGAAATAGTAATTTGGTGTCAGAACACTTATCTAGAGAAATATCTTATCTTATCACTTATCTAGAGAAATAACTTTTGCTAGAATTCACTGATCGTACTGGGTTCCGTTTTAACTGTTTTTCTTTGATGATGAAAGCAGTGTCGTCAAGTCTGCTGCCTGCGAAATAAATGCAGCGTTTTCCTTTTAGGAGGACGCCAGCGAGACAGGCTTAAAGGCCGCTGTGACAGAGAGCACGACACATCTAGCGAGCGCCGTTATGACAGATGCTGATGCTGTCTGTGCTGTGCTGAGACACAGCCTGAAGCGGTGATCAGCCTGCAGCCATCCTGGAAATGGAAAGCACACACGCTGCCATCAGAAAGCGTTACACAAACGCCAGCAACAGGAAAAAGTCACCAAAAAAAAAAATAAATATCTGAACTCAGTCCCTACAGAAACTGGAAAGTTAAAGACTTAATCCAGAAGGGTTTTGGCAGTGGTAATCTTCTGGCTTTCGTGTTCTGTTGATAATGGACTCTTCAGCTTCTAACACTGATGAAGCAGAACACAAAAATAAAACCTGCCTGGAGCGCCAATGCCTACTTCTGCAAATGCGCACCTATTCTTACCGACATCTCTGCTAAGCTGCATTGTCCAGAAAATATTTACAGCTGTCTCAAGCTTGCTTTGCTGGAGTTTGCTGGGGCCTTTTGTGTCCGACTTGCAACTTTTTATGTTTTAGGTTAAAAAAAAAAATTAAAGACGAGTACAGTCTCATTTACATCTTTAACCTGCATTTATGTTACTTTAATTTATTAAAAAAAAAAAAAGCTATCAGGCAGTACTAGCCCAATTTAATTCTAGAAGGTAAACTGCAAACTGAATACTGCTGGGAAAGAAGGATGCCCACTATAAAGAACGAGATGCTGAAGAGTCTCTTTCTATACATCACTTAAACTGCCCATTTTATGTAGGATCAGTTTTTTAAATAAAAAAATACATCCATAATTGAAGTTCTTTATCCAAACTAGGAATGAGATAGAAGCTAGATGCTAGTTCTTGGCTGCCAACTTAAAAATCAAGTTGCACGTGACCTCTTTGCATTCAAGTTTTGGTATTTGAGACTAGCTGTGATTTACAGGACAGTGAAAAGAGGTTGTACTCTTTTGATACATTTGATGTTCCGTTTCAATGATGCTGATGTCAAGTAAGGCCAGCAGCAAAATGGCCACCATCAGCTAGAAACTCTGTTTGGTCAGAAAATTCCCATTTCAAAGACAAATAGTGTTCGTGCACACAATACAGCAGCTGAAACATTTTGGGCAGATTCAGATAAGATGGTCTCCACCTTCCGGGGATGGCTTGGAAACCTGCTTCCCCCCCTTTATCTCCATTTCCAGCATGGCCACGCAGCAGTTTGATGTCCAAGTGGTCTGTTTCCAAGCAGCAGCTGGTCATATCTCTTAACATACATAATATTACAGAGTAAAAGCATTAACGTATTCTGTTCAACATTTACCCCCACTATGAATAAAACACAAAAGCAGAAGAATTATCCCAGGCAGAAGGCACTTAGCAATGAAGTCACGATACACACTCCAGAATTAGTAGCACCAGATGCAACAAGACCGTGTTAACTGAGGAGGAAGACAAAAGGTTAAACTTTAATGCCCGGAGATTAGTAGTAGTAACAATGGCCTGAGAGAGGAAAAACCCGCTTTCCATACGTGGACATCTTCATAGTAATTCATTCCCAAATGGTGACTTTTCATAGGAAAAGGATTTTCTCCCTCAGTAGGTTACTAAAACTGACTAGACACGAAGAGAGGAGCACAGGACCACCACAGACTTGCCACACTCAAGAAAAACTAAAGGTCTTAACAGGAGCAGCAGGGATTTCCAGGAGACGTTACTTCTTACAAGACAAATATTTTAGCTTTGTTTTAAGGTAGTATTACTTCCTAAAGTTACATAGCTCTTGCTGTTGTAGGTCATGCAAGCAATCTACCCATCCGAGTCCTTTGGGACCTCAAAGGACAAAGGAGGGATCGGACATTAGGACCGAAAGCTGAGCAGGTCTGAGCCGAACAACCCAATGCCACTTAAACTTTCAAGTCAAGCCACGTCATTGGGTTCACCGTCTATTTTTCCACATATATCAGTGTTGTTTCCATTTTCCAGAGGCAAGGTTTCTGATCCAGCAGTGCCAACTGCACCACACTTCAGGGAAACTTTTGGTTGGTTGGTTTGGGTTTTTTTGTTTGTTTGTTTTAAGGTATCCAAAACCATAACTGAGACATAATTACAGAGTTTGACCTTTTTGTAGCCAGACAAAACTCCAAGTGGTACATAAAAGGTTTATTTACCCACAGAGCACAATAGCAAGACAACACCTTCGCTCTCTACTCCTTGTCACCTTAGGAGATTGAGAAATTGCCGAGAAAGGAAGTGCTCCTGTACCTCCAAGCAGCAGGCTCACAGTGCAGATTTAATTCGCTCATTAGACATTTCCTTCATCTTGTTAGCAAATGCAGGAGTTTTGCATCTCGCACAAAACAAAAAAGGGTTCTTCTCTACTGACTCTGATGATATAAATTTCCAACCTCGTCTGGGACTGCTTTAAAAGCGAGCTGAACACAGAAAAGTCTTGTAACAATAGAGAACAAAAAGCAATTCTGGGTCAACCATATTGTCTGCTTTGGAAAGTATTTCCGCTGCCAAAAGTTGCATTCTCAACTGAAAGACATTTAGCTAAAGTTATTAGTTCACACTGGGGGAGGATATCCCCCCCTCCCCTTCATGGGCTGGATTAAGAATAGCTGCATCAGTTCAGCGCTGCTGCATCAGAGAACTCATTAGGAACACGCTGCTGTCCAGAAAGGAAGAGAAACACCACGACTTCATGGAAAAATCTAAACATGAAAGGTCACGTGTAACTGAAAGGGAAGGATTTGTACAGAAGCATATATGCAACCAAAGCCATGTGAGAAGGCATTCAGAGAAATCCCAAGAAAACAGAAGAAATGAAAATAAGACAGTTAAACCTGGGAAGAACACAGAAATCAAATATAAAGGCACTCACGGAGAAGCCAGCATTAGCGTGGCTGGAAACCTACTACAAAACTAAAGGGGGTAGGGGAGAAACACAAATTCAACACCGGGCTTGTTTTCACACAGAAGCTATAAAACGCATCCACAGATTTTCCCAAGTCCTTTGATCCTGAGGAGAGACAGAGATGGCAGACAACGTCAGCACTACAGGCAGAGGAACAGTCTCGGGTTCAAAACACCAGGACAAGGTAGCAGAGGGTTTTTTCGGGGTAACGGGAGGGTAAGGGTCACTAGACTGCCTCTAGATACTACAGTACCACTACTGTAGGGTGCCGGACTCACTCTGAAGGACGCTTATAGTAGCCTGGGCTCGAATCCACGTTATGGAGGGATTTTGCCTCAAGTCATTCCTCCTGGGATCGTTGCTGGCCCTGCACTCGTAAGTCCCAGAGTCTTCCAAGGTAAGGCGGGTTATTCTCAGCACACTCACCCCATTCGCCCCGTAGGCAGTGTTAATGGTGACACGGCGCTTCCGAGCGCCATCCCACAGCTGTTTGAAAGACTCAGCCCGGTTGACTTCAGCATACCACCACTGGATCTCTGGAGTGGGGTTCCCAACCACATCACAGTACAGTTCAAAGGCGTCCCCCGTGAGTTTAGTTTCTGACATGGGCGACTTGACAAACCCAGCTAGAGGGAGGGGCAGCAGAAACGCAGTGACAGAGTGGCAGAAAACAAAAGATCTTATAAAGAACAAAGCAATGAGGTGCAGAAAACAGAGAGATAAGACATTAGCATCTACAATAACACAACTTTCATCGAAAAAGCACAACACGGAGCACTTGCGGACGGAGGTCAATAGTTTGAGAGCAGCGTGCTCCCACTCGGAGTATCCACGGGAGGCATGGCTTCACGGCACCAAGTGCTTATCCTTGCCACTCCAGGGGATTCACCCGTGGCAGCTCTGCTTGGGAAGCCACGGGCTGCAACGCACACCAGCTAGGAGGTACCTCCAAGCCGTAGAGCAGGCTGATGGGTTTTCGAGTCTTTTTCAGTTGCATGGACCTTGTAATCGGCAAGCGTTAAGTGTTCATGGCCACATGTCTTTTCTCTGAAGAGTCTTCTTGCTTTTTATGACCTATCTACAGGGGTAAAAAGGGTAAAACCCTAACCTTATGCCCTATGCAGTTCACGATTATCAGCTCTGCTTTGACATTTTCTTCCATCTATTTTGGACTTCTGAGTCAGGGAATTCCCCAAGATACAAGTGACCTACTTGCCTGAAGTAGCTGGATCACCAGAGCTCCAGGAATCTCACAACCTTCTACAGTAAAGGGAATTTCAGTGCTATATACACACACAGGCCAAAAGACTGTGTTGTTAGTTAGGAAATGGACAGCATCAAAGGTGCTTCAACAGACCACAGGATGAGATGTCGTGCCGACATTCGTGACCAGGCCAAAATATCCTTATTATAGCATGAAATCCTTCAATACTTACCAGCTTCAGAGCTGTGTTAAGAGCACAGACACACTAAGTTGTCCTTCAATCCTATTTTCAAAGGTATCTATTGAAAACAGTGTTGCCTTAAAGCTAGTCTCTTCCCCCGCCAGCCCCCCCCAAAAAAACTAAGAGATTAGAATACAGCTGGCCAGACAGATTATGCAGTGAAACCCATCGTATTGCTGTGTTCCCTGGGCAGCAGGACTTCTCATCAGCAGGCAGAGTGCCACACAGCTGATAAAACTCAAGACTGTTTCATCCCTCTCCTCAAATTCACAGCTTATTTTCAGGAAGAGGACTGAAAGACAATTCAAGCGATTTTAGAAAACAGAGAGGTGGACTTAAAGCCCTGGTAAAATTTCTGATGCACACTCATTAAATAGCATCCCCTCCCACATCATTTGACCGCACCCACGAATCAGTGAAACACACCGTTATACATTGACAGACAATTACATGGGAAGCTCGCGCTATACATGCATCTCTAAAGAATCATCTGGGCAAGAAAGCAAGACCAAGAGTCTCTAGAGCACAAGCAGAAACTGCCCTTTGCTGGCACAATCCTTGCACAGGAGCTGCAACTAATAGCTACAAGAACAAACACTGAAAACCAAAAACATATTAACCCCAGAAATAATTTCAATTAACCAACTAATTTGAAAAAGCCTTGTGCTCTGGCACTCAAGGAGGTAAGCTCTATGCTTGGTAGGAATACCACAGCAAATAATCCATTGCTGCAGGGAGAGAGAGAGGAAAAGCTACTGCACTAGAAGTGCCCTAATTACTAGCAGTTACTGTTTCTTGAGGTTAACAAGGATCATGCTGTTTTCACACACTTGAGGTAGCACAGGAGACCAGATCTTGCTCTGCTGGACTGTCCACATTTCAAGGGATGCTGAATGAGGAAGCCTTTGTACTTCCATAGAGGCATAAATCAAATGGCGAGATTGGCACCTATCTCAACATGGTTCACGAGGCACAAAAGGCTAAAGCTGTAGTATATAGCATAGGCTCACTTCTTTGCAAATCTTAGTGGTTCTCTCCTGTACTATAGCTTCTTTTCCCTGCCTTCCACCATAATACTGAGATGTCACTCACAGCTGAAGAGATGATGGTAGCTCAGAACGCGATCCCCTTTCTACAGGTCCCCAGTTTCCACTAAACACTGATGCACAAGGATGATGAACTCCCCCGGCGCTCAAATGCAGCCCTGAAGTCAAAGGCCAAGCGACCCAAACCCCTAGGCAATTCAATCCCACCTCTCCAGCTGTCCCAGCTACTAAGCAACCATTTCTGCAAGAAAGGCTTCTTACCTAGCCTTTGTGTCAGGGATGAAAGGGTGTAATTGTGTATTTTTAAAACAACTGTTAGCTGCACTGCTGCTGGGGCTACACAATAGGCATACATGGTATGAAAAAGTACTGTAAATCCTCTTATAAGAAGTATCAATAATTTGACTAAAACATGCTGTCAAAAGCTTTCGGGTTTCAATCTGGTTCTGCCTTCCCTAAGCTGTTAAAAGTATTATAACTTTTGCACACAGCCTAAAAATAATTTTAAAAGATTAAACTGCACAACTGCATCAAAGGCCTCTTTAGTAAGTATTCTCTGGGTTTAAGTTTTAAACCCTAAATTTCCTTCAGTTTCAAATCCTCTTGAAAAACAATGTCTCAGATTATGATACATTTCAATGCAACACTACCTTCATCTCAGTAACCACATCATCAGCACAGGTAACTCCATAATGGCAAAGAAAAAACAAACTGGATTTGGTGGCCCCCCCCCAAAGATAAAAAACCCCCAACTCTTAAAAAAGGTATAGAATAAAATCCTGGAAGGACAAATGGGAATGAAGGTGGCAGAAAAGCCTCCATATGCAAATTAATTATAACTTAGCATTACAAAGGACTGGCGGTGCTATTAAAAACTCTACACAAGAGTCATTTTCAGTCGTTCAGAAACAGCAAAGGCAAGACATCAAACAGCATCAGTAAGTTGAGGCGATGCTTCCAGCTATGGTACATCTGCCAGAGGGCCATTTCCGATTAAGATATCTAGCCAGAAGCTGCAAAAAGAGCTGAAATCTGCCAGTACCAAGCAGACATGTTTAAAACAACAACAACAACAAAAAAAACCCCAACCAACCCAAAAAGTAAAGAAAGGCTAAATATTACAGAGAACACTCCCTGTACTGCAACAGGAGTCTGGAAACCAAAGTGCTCCTGTTTTTTGGCAATTGGCAGCGACTTCCATAATTGTTTAAAACCAAACAGAAAATGACACTACACAGATTTCGTTGCTTACATAAGAGGCTTTCGGAGCCCAACAGTTTCCTTACTTGGTCTTCTCCAAGCACAGTACTCCCTGCTCTGTTATTACCACGTTCTGCACAATGCTAGAGACAGAAGCACCAAAAGAACAAAGACATATCAAAATACAAACAGATCACGCCAAGAGGTCAAGGTCTTGTTAAAGCGATTATACCATATCTGTTTAAAACTGAAAACCTGCCCTTAAGTTGTAATTTATAGCTGTCTTATTCCCACAGTGTAAACTGTAGGAAGCACTGGTTGCAAAAACGATTTTCAGCTGCAGCTTGCGAGTGTCAGCCCCGTACGGAATAGCAGAGCAAAACTGCGGCCAACATTCAAAAGCTCGCAAAGGTCAGGGCTCTTGGGAGGGTGGAGGAAGGAGGCAATAATCCATAGATCATACCGTAAGATCATATAGACCCACAGGAAGTCGCAGAACAGCCCAAACCTTAAGTGAATCCTTAACGTCAAATACAGCAGGAGCACCTTTGAGTGCTTACAAGAAAATATTCTTATGAAGTTTTGATACTGTAAATTTTAATTATATTGACAGCTGTATTTCATTATAGTCATAAATGAATTATTCTGTTACACAGCGAGTTTTCCACATTAAACAAAAAAAAGGTGTTTGAGGGGGAGGGTTGTTCAATTTTTGGCTATTTTTAAAGCTAATTGCTATCACACATAAAAGAACAAGGGGGGGGGGAAATTAAAAATCTATTGTTAAATATTCCTCACAAGGTCTTTGCAAATCTTCATGATATACCAGAACGCGAGAAAAGTAACACACGATGGTCCAGAAGGTATAGCTCTTAAAGTATGCTATTACGTTTCCAACCAATGTCTTTTTTTTGTTATTCATTTATAGTTATCTGCCTGAAGGACAGAATGAAGGACAAGTGGCAATAATATTAAATCACTTCTGAAGCGATGCTTTTTTATTGAAGATTTGATCTCATCCACCAATTGTGAAGATAAAGGTGAGGAAAGCAATGGACTAACGCTCTAAAACTAGAGAAACAAATTAGCCTCCACATACAATTCCGCCACAGACGAATGAAATCCAGTGTGCAGCAGAGCTCTTCGCACTTGCAAACTCTTTATGTTAAAATTTGTATTGTAGTGAAGAACCACCAAATCCAAATTAACAAAAGAATGCATTTTGAAAGACAGGTGCACTTGAACTCAGAGCGGGGGAGAAGCTAAGAGCTACTCAAAAGGGCAGCCAAAAATTTCCATATGCAGTAAGAGAAACACGTACAGCAGACTCCCTCAGCCAGAAAGCTGGAAAAGCTCCATCTTAAACAAACCTGGAGTTCAGAAGAGAGGAGTGGACAAGAAGCCTAAAGACGGCGAGTTTAAATGACAGTAAAAGCTTAGCTTTACCGCTCGTGAGCAAACTGGTTTTATTAATGAGGCTTTATCAATGAAAGACACCTTTTCAGATTAATTTTTCGTCTGCCAATATTTATGAGCTACCTGTTGGCCAAAAGCAAGCGAGGCCAAGCCAAGCTACATTCCAGCTTTGGCATATAAATGAATTGCAGCTTTACATACTAGCAATATTCCAACTTTGCCCGGCAGCAGCACCCTTTCCAACGGCAGCTATTCCCCTCACTGACAGAAGCCAGAGAAGAGTCAGTAACCGAGTACCTCTGGAAAAGGTGCGGGTGGGAGAAGAAATAATGCTTATCCTCTTGCTGACATGATCATGGAACTGTTGGATTAAATACAGCGCACAGCTAGAAAATTATACATATTAGAAAGGCATGGAAATATTTAACTGTCATTTTTGACCAGCTTCTGAAGCCTGTAGAGCAGCTTATGTCCTACCTTGGCTGGAGCCCACAGGAAAAAGCGACACAAAAGATGATTCTCAAATAGCTTAAAACCAGTATCACAATGACCAAAGAGCGTCCCAACTTCCTCACCTGCTAGAATGAACACGCAAAAAAGGATCTTCGCACTGATATCAACAATTAGCAAAAAATATCCTAGCAGCGATCTACCAGTCTAAGAACATACAGAAAGCAGTACCTGACAAAAATCACCCCTGTGTTGCAGAAATGATTGCGCTATTGGTTTAAATATCCTTTTGTTACTGCAACTTAACACAAGATGCACTAGGTTGCAAAAGAATCAATGCCAAAGGCACTGGAGAAGCAAAGCAGCGGGAATAATGATCTTCAAGTTAAAGTCTGGTCTAAAGAAAGAAAATAGAAAAAGGAAAAAGAAAGCTAGGTTTTGCCTTAAGAAAATGTAGGTAAGTGCTAGCTCAGGAAAAGAAATGTTAAACCAGTCCCAGCAAAAAGAAGCCTTAACACCATTGAAAAAAGTAATTTCTTTAGGTTTTTTGTCTCTCAAGCATGAAGATTAAAGCTGAAAACAAGCGCAAGCCCATCAACACCAAAAAGCAAGAGGAGACAGTCTTGAAAACAGAATCTGCCAAGATTGGGAAATAAGAAGCTGTGAAGCCCAGGAGCACAAGGGGCTGTTCGGAGAGGTTCAAAGCAGGACACGCGCACAAGAACATGCAAAGGTGACCCAAATGAAGGAAATGACGCGTCTTTCCAAGGACGTTTTCACTCACAAGGAATACCGCTGTAACAAAGCAATTTCACAGTCAGGGGCAAAGTAGTGCATATCTCTGTGAAGCAAGATAAAGCCCCTACCCTGTCCTGATCCTATCTTTATCTTGTGGTGAATTCCACTTACACAAAGAAAGAAAACACAGTCCAAAGCTCAAAAAAGAGAGTTTGCAAAGCTAGTGCAAAAATAAACCTGATTTTCAGTATGAACCCACAATGCACACATAAAACACAGACTGTTTAGGGACTGAATGCTTTACAGATCGTCTATATTTACAATAAAAACCATGGTGTAAACAGCAAGAAGCTGATGTTTCCTATTTGTCCCATTAGCCCACCCTATGTCTGTTTCACTGCTTCTCCGGCCTTCAGCACAGTTCGAGAGATTTTACTTCCGTGCCTTGGTTGAGAGCTTTGCCTGCAATTCCACTTATTTATGGACTGAATAAAGTAGAGCCAAGCTAGCCCTTTTTGTTTTGTTTCCCTTTGCTTCTGTAAACCCATTAAAAAACTTCCTTTTTAATATACTGCAATTCATTTTTGTAAATACATG
>NW_009647028.1:1306662-1314454 GCF_000708025.1 Charadrius vociferus
CAAAGTGAAGTTTTATACGTTCTATAGACCGGTGTTGTCCAAAACGCTCCAGATGAGATGTTGATATGGAAGCGTAGCAAATGCCATCATCCTTAGTATCAAAGTTCTGCCACCAAAAAGAGGCATTAGGGTTGAAGCTTCATTAAGTTGTTTTCATACCTTTTTTTCCTAATTGGTATTCTGGATTCTGCAGTCTGTTTTTTTTGTTTTATTATTATTATTTTTTTAATTCTTCCAGCTTTTCCAAGTACCCAATCCCTGCACAGGTAAAATGAAGCAAAGCTTTACCGCCACTGGCACATGCTTCAGAGGGACTACATAAATCACTTGGTCTTTTCTAGTGGAATTAAGAAAGAACTGCAGTTATGAGGATTCAAAAGGAAAGACTATGATATAACCAGATGCAAACACTTCACATGCTCCTGAAACGCTGCATTTGTACTGTCTCAGAGACAGCCACCTTCTTCCAAAAGGGGGTACAAAGTGTGGCTGGAGCTCCAGGGAATGACCAGGCAGATTGAAGTGCCGATTGAAGTTTCAGGAAAGGGGATGAAACTAAGTGCTAGCTGTAAAGACTTTATGTTAAAGTATGATCCTGGGCAGTCCACAAAGCACTTCTCAGCCGGCTTTGCTCTGCCCCCACTTTATTTCCACCTGTATTACATGGCAACAGTCTCTCTCATAACTTGCATCAGAATATCAAAGAAAACTACAATAAGAAGCTGCCCTCCTCCTCTCCCCTCTCCATTTTCCCACTGTACCCATCATCTGGGCTTTGAAAACCTGAGCACCAAGTGTTCGCTATTTAAACGGGTACTCCGTCTAATTAACACCTTTTTCTTCTTCACTGAAGGGTGTTAATTAAGTGACAAAATTTTTGAGGGCGGAAAAAACCCACCATCACTTTGTCAAAGTATTGCATTTTTACTTCACGTAGGATGGAAAAAATGCAGCCTAATTAATGTTTAGTTTCCTTCCAAGGCTCACCTTTACTAAACCAAAGTATTTGAAATTAGTCAAATCTACAAAAAAGTGATAGCCAGCACACCAGCTGGAGGAGAAGGGTGAAGACACCTCAATTCTATGGAAAGCACTAAAGCATCCCACCTGTTTTCACCTATCATCTAGTAGGTTTGATGGTTTCCCATTCTTTTATCGCTAGAGAGCATGGGTTTTAATCATATCACTGGTAAGACATGGGTTTGGTTTTAATCACTTCACTGATAAGAGATTGATTTAAGTTTTACAGTGCACCCCCTGCCCTCTTTGCTGAGCATGACTCACCAGCTGCCCTAGCACCCGTAACCAATCCTTTGATTATTGTCTCCTAATTGCACACCAGTTCCGTGAAATAAAATAAAATTTAAAAATCCGTAAAATAAAATAAAAAAAAAATCAGAATTTTCTCACTCTGCTTTGCCCTATTCTTTAGCCAACTACAGAAGAAGCTTTAAAAACAGCACTGACATTCATATCAGATACCCAGATGAGCCTATACTGCCTATAAGCATACCGAGAACTGGAGCAATACATGAAATTAATTCCTGCAATCTCATCTTGCAGCTTTATATAGCTGAAGGTAGGTTATGACTTGCTACAGAGGAAAACATTACCCAGAGAGCATCATATAAAATGCATGAGCCCATGATGTAGCGTTAGATTCATTTCACAGAGAGGGAAACCGGAGGATTACTTTCTCCAGGTCCACAGACATGAGGATTAACGTTTTCTGGATTCAGACCAACATTCCTCATTTCTATATGCATTAGAAAACCTTGCTTAGTTTGACATGCGAAAAGATTTATGGACAAACTAATTTCATTTGTTTGCTGAAGTAAAATTCAGAGAGTCCTTAAGTAAATGGTTTCAGAGCCTTTCCTGTTGCAAGACCATCCTGGGAATATGCCCTGCGTAGCCAAGAGACACTTCTCTGCACAGATGGATGGAGGAGGGCCACCGTGGTCAGCTTCTGGGTTATAAATCTGAGCATTCTGACTGGAAAGGATTTCTGAAGGTCCTCTGGTCCAACTGCCTTCCCCAAACATAAAACCCTTAGATTAGGTTGAGGCCGTTGAGCTGCCCATTCATCTTCTCCCACATAGATTCGCGCTGTGGATGCTTTTATTCTAGAATTTCCTCGGAATAAAAAAGCAATGCTTAACTTCACACCACAATGACTTTCAAGTGCCACTACTATTTTATGGTCACTTTTATTGTGCAAAAACTGATCTCAGTAACCATAACTCACTGAAAAAACACATCAAAGCACGGTTCATAGAAACACAACTGGGTAGAAAAGAAACTGGTGTGCTGCGGCAATTACAGCTACGCGCTTCCAATTTCAGGAAATTACTTTCACCCTAAATACAGTCTCATATATAATCCGCTTGAGTTCAGCAAGCTTCTCTGGACATCTCTCATATTCACACACAATTCCATGAGTTGTGGCCAGTGTTTAAAATCCTGCTACTTTTGCAACAACCCCGTACCTGTATATTTGATACCATAAGGTAGAAGACGTGAAAATAGATTCAAGTCTGGAATACCCAGCAAGAGAAGAACAGTCAGAAGAAGACATTAGTATCTACTCCCTCATTTTAGCTCCATACTGATGTCGGCCTGCTGGCTATAGTCACATTTTGAAGTGCAGGAGTTCACAGATCTTTTTTCCTAGTTCTTTAGCTAGAAAGAACAAAAGTTCTTCTAGTTGTCTGGCATTATTAAAAAGATCATAGTCTGAAGAAGACCTAGGTCTTTTACAAACAACTGGAAAACTTGGTATTTCACTTAGTTACTGGAAAAACGATGGAACAAAACTGAAATACGTTCCACTTCAAAACAGCAAGTGAAGCTTATCAACATTTAATTGCTCTCTTTCTTAAGGATCTCTCACTCACCAATTCCTATATTTTTCTGCAAAGAGCTCTAAAGCAATGATAACTAAAGCAGTGCTTTACATGTATTAACTATTCAGATGACACATGAGGAGCCAACATGGGGTAAAAAGATGCTATTTTTGCACAAGCTTGTCCTTAAAGTGTGTTCTACAGTCCCTATCATAGCTCATTTTCCACTGAGTGCAAGCTCTATTTTCAATTTATAGCTTCTTCCTTACCAAAGTCTGGGTTTTTTTTACGCCCATCTGCTTAGAGGCGTTGAAGGAGTATAAACTAGAAAGCTCCAAGCCCCTCTGCCCTGTGAGTTTATGTATTAAAGTGACTCTCTGCTTCAGACATCCTGGTTGGACAGAATTTTTAAGTATCACTGCAGACATGACATTAAAGCATTCGCTTCTATGGGAAGTACAAAAAAAAAGTCTCTTATTTGCTTATAATGCTCGGACCATTGCTCTCCAAATAAACAATAGATTGACAGAGACGTTATGAAGCCAGCTCTGATCAATCTGAAGCACGCGTTAACTTGCCTGTGAAACAGTTAAGGGTATCCAGATCAACAGCAAGTCCACGCATTTGTTCACTGCCTTACAAAGCACATTTCTTCACATTGCAAAGAAAATATTAAAGGACACCAGTCAAGACCTACTCTTAGCCATCTCTGAAGCAGCCCACATACGCTGCAAGTAGCACAGAAGACAACATCCTAAACAGAATTATATTTAGCTATGTGGCATTTCAATCACGTGCTTTAAAAAACACAAGTCTGGGCAACTTCATTCGGCAGTGCATGGAGACCAATAACTTACATAACACCAATTAAACAAATGTGGATGACGGAGCCATTTGAGCAATTCCAGGAAAACAGCACGTTGTTCCTCACAGAGGACACGCATCTCATTTCAGGGTTACACCAGTAGAACACAAGCCAGTCTTCATATTAAAATATCTTTGAATCCCAAAGAGGCTTGTCATCATCACGTTCCCGAACGCTCCATGCATGACAAGAAAACGTTCCCCTGGGCTGACTACAGACTGAAGGGCTCGGCGTTGGAGGACTGATGCAACAGTCAAGTGACTTCAGACAGTTTTCGTTCTCTAGTCAACTGATGAGGGATTCAAGGCAGACATAAAAGTGGTAATCAGGTTCACTAAGCATCCACGCTCTCCCTCTAGGAAGACCTTGAGCTATAAACTATTCTAATCCGAAGGCAAAAAAAAATAATCCCCTGATCTACAGACACTACAGAACAAACATTTAAACTGGCTGTTGGCATCAGGCACCCAACCTAATCACCTGAAGGAACTGGGAGTGTGGCTTGCCTGATGCTGGCAGAGCACAGGATGCTACGCCAAGCCTTTTTAAAAACTACTTAATTGTGTAGCAACTGCTGCTTTTGCATGCCTGGCTGTTCAAAAGAGCACATGCTGTCAGGAAGCTGGTTTGAACACATCAAGAAGCATTTATCGCAAGAGATTTTCTTCCATAGAGAATTTGTAGACTCGTTTCTCAAAGGTTTTTCCAAAGATTAAGCTTGCATCATCCTCAGAAAAGGCAGGCATTATTCTCCTGTTCTTTCCATTTATGCTTCTCTCTGGCACAACTTAGGGACAAAAAGACTTACAATCATCCATGCGAGGCAAAAAAAAAATTAAATAAGCCAGCATTTATTAGTTTTAATTCCTTTTTTAAGTCACTACAGAAATATTATTGTTGCAGCTAAGGAATATACAAGAATCTCTCTAAAACAGAAAGACGTAGGAGCAGAAAAGCTCCTGTATGCTGCCAAAAAATAATTGTTAACAAGCAGGAACCCACTCCTTGGAAATAAGCAGGAAGGAATTCAGCTTCACAACACAGAAAAGCTGATTTACAGTAGACAGCAATTTAAATTTGTCCAGTGTTCACAGCAACAGAAGCCTGCATGTTAAAGATATAAAAAAAAAAAATTTAAGACCACCAGATTTGCACCCTAAAGATATCGAAAACACTGTAAGATGCTGGCGAGGATAACAAAAAAATATCTTGTGTTCAGATTAGTTATTTAAAATCCTCAGACTATGCCATTAGAGGGCTAAAGGTTTTGCTTTGACCTTTCCGATCCAACAAACCTGTGTTTGAAAAGAGACTGATTACATTTCTCTTGAGCTTGAAGGAAGCACATACTGAATGGCAAACGTCTTTTTCCCCTTTTATGCATTCTGCAGAAGTACGAGCTGCTCCATGTCATCCGTGATGAAGAAGCCAGACGTTTTAATACACCAACCTTTTAAAAAAGAAATGCCCTTTACAGAATTGTGGGATTATGTAAGAGGTCACACAATCCCAGGCAGGGCTGAGAACAAGTCATTCAGTGGGGAGAAAAAAAAAAAAAAATCCCTCTATATGTACAAGAAATGCTATTAGCAGAAAGTACAATACATTTTAGGTACAATACATTTTTAAATGTAAATCAGAGTTCAACTTTTAACAGAGCAAGATCTGCCTAATAACATGTAAAATACCAGCCCCGCTGCAGGAGATGGAGCTAGAGGAGGGATGCTTATGTACTTCACCAGTTTGTGCGCTCTTACGGATAGAATTACCGCCTACTAACTGCTAACTTCAGAGTAAACACATCTCTAGCAGGTCAGGTCTTCATCTCCCCAGTCAGACAAGCTATGCGGTGTATACAAGCGGCAGGAGACAGCCCACAGACAGGCTATTTTCCAGGAGAACACCATATTATATTTCAGTTAGAGGGAAGAGGAAGGCAGGAAGGAAATGTATTAAAAAGTAGCAGAGATGCCACAATTTGTTTGCCAGGTTTACGCTCCTTTGCAAATTGAGATGCTCATTCAAGTTGCATTTCTGAATAATATTTCTACAGCGCAGTTCAGCATCTCCCTGACATGTCTATTACTCTAAAAAACCTGCCTTTGACCACAGGAAGGCTTTGCTAACTCAAACATCCACATCAAGCTGTCCACCAACACTCATCGCTCATATATAGGACATGCCAATAGAAATAGCCTTGCCCTTTCCCACCGCTCTGTGCCAGTACGTGCAGCTGCATCAGGGTTACGTCATAAATCGGATCCTTCTTTGGACCGAGGGTTTGATCTCACATGGCCTACTGACACCGCTCAGATTATTAGTACAAAAATAAACTTCTGAGGACAGCTCCTCTACAGCATCAAATATCGCTATTTATGAGATGAAATTCAAGTTCAGTATCAGCCAAGACTAATGCAAGCCTAACTGGTGACTGCCCACACTGCGCATCCTAATCCACAGGCAGAAACCACCTCCTCGCGGCCAAAGGCTCCTCATCACCGGGAGCTGAGCCACTGAGGTATGGGGACCAAGTCAGGAGACAAGTTACGTGCTGAAAGGCAACAAACGCCCCCTCCCTGAAATAGCAGTCATAGCTAAAGAGGTCCATTTTTGAGCTTCTGGGTCTTCTAGCACAGAAAGTCAGTCTTACCGCTTTACACACAACTTGGAGCCCCCTCCTCTGCTGATTGCCCAAAGGCTCCCCTACTTTGATTTCTTCTGCAGCAAAAGCAGCAATCCAGTTAAGGGCCAAGCACGTTTGGACTCTTCAAGTAGGCAGCATAAAAGGGAGCTGACAAAATACTGACAAAAACCTGTTCCTTTGTTCAGTATACAGAAGAAAATCTACAGCACACCACCACCCTGTTACCAATACTAATTACAGAGGGCAGGAACCCAAAAGCTCTATCTGCTCTAAGGTTTCTGCAAGAATGAAAGAAGTGAAGCCCCCTAACAGTTCACTAAGCGATCTTTAAACACTAATTCAGAAATTCTTCTGATTTGTTTGAACTCGGCAACAGTACACCACATCACCAGTACAATGTATTACACAGCTAGCTTGATGGGAGTAAATAGTAGAAGCTTGAAAAGCAAGGGTTTGATGACTTCACATTAAAACTGGTACCATTAGAACTCAAGTCCAGCCTGTTTAAGATACACAGGGATCCAGTCACCCAGCTGAGACATAGTTAAATGACTGCTTAACTACATTTTGGAGATTTTTTTTTTTTCCTGTGTTTGAGAAAAATGTAACTGGTGACCTAAATAATTTGGTTAAAACTCTAATTTGCATCGTCTCCCTAAACCCAAGTAAAAAAGGTACTTTATATCACAGCACCGTTAAAGAGCTGTCGTCCCTAACCCGATGATGACACTAAGAAGTCTTTCACATGCTCTTGAACCAAAGACCACATGCAATTGTGCAGTTATTTTACAACACTATTAAAAGGTATTTTTGAAATACTTCACCAGAGACCAGGCAAAAGCACTGAAAAGAATTTATCTTTAACAACAGTGGTTGTGGCAAGAATATAAGAACAGGGCAAACTTAGTGATCTTCTGCCAACCTTCAAGATTTTGCTGCCGAGGGTTTTCCTAAAGCAGAGGTGATGTTTTCATTGCCATCTTAGAGCAAGTTCATATTTCCACAAAGAAACTGAAAAGCTTTATTTAGTAATTTTCCATCTTTCAGAGGCAACAGTTCTGGTTCAGTTTGCAAAAAGAGGACAACAGTGTAATATTTGGAAAATCCTTTGGGAACTATAAATCTACTGCTTTTTGTCACACTGAGGCTCCAAAGCAGGAGAGCAGCAATGCAGGACAAGGCATGCTCTTACTGGTACTAACTGGGCAGCCAATGCCAGGTGAACATTTGGTAGGTGCTGTTAAAAGGATAAATCATCTCTGCAGTTAGTTTGCTGCTTAGAGGAGGTATAAATAAAGGGATGACAAAAAGAATGTGACAATGCTTTGCTGAAAAATCTGAATTAGGCCACTGACAAACTATAACTCCCAGACACTTACTAAAAAGCCACATACCTTATTGTATTTACTTAAAGCATGATTTGAGAAACTGCAGATG
>NW_009647028.1:1314465-1325006 GCF_000708025.1 Charadrius vociferus
GAATACTCTAAGCAGTACCTTATTCATCCACGGCTTTTTACAGTTCCAGCCTTGGCTGTTATTTATAGCTCCCTTAAAGATATTTCTCTCTTTGCCCTGTCATTTTTGCTCCGTTCTCCCAACTAGTTCCCCTCCCAGAAAAAAAATCAACTTTTTTTTTTTTCTTACTCCATATGGCTCATGATTGGGGTCACTAAATTGATCCTTGTCTTGCTAAAAATAGGAGTTTCAAGAGTCTGAGACCCAAAACACGCAGCTTTGCCTAAATCTATCTTGTACCCTTAAGTGAGACCATACGTTGCTACTGAGCACTACAGAACTTGCAACAAAGTGCTGAAAAACCCGTCAGTTAAAAAATTAACAAATTAAATCTGAAAGCAAACCATCGTTACTGTGTATCTTAGTCTCCTATTAGGTTCAGTAACCCCAAAAGTGGGGAGACATGTGAACTGTCCCATCTACTCCAAGCAGTTTGTTCCTGGAAGGAAACAACCAGGAAGGGAACGCTGCATTACCCAATGCTGCCCTCTCTGTCAAAGTTACAGGGGAAAAAATGGGGAGAGCTGCACCATAACCAATCTAAACACAAATAATACAATAGAAGGAAAGGGAAAAAAAAACCCTAAACATTTATACTACCATCCCATTTGACAACAAGCAGAAAAGCTCTAACTACCAAATGGTTACAGCCAGGTACTACACATCATTCCCCACCATTTTGCCTAAAGAATTGGCACAAATAGGATAAAGCTCAAATACTTTAAAAATACAAGGGTTGGAGGTGAGAGCACTTACAGTGGAAGGGGAAATCCAATGGTGAATATGATCTAAAGCATTATAGGATTGCTGCCAGTGATCAACAGAAAGACAAGCCCAAAAACAGTAGAAGCGAGAGAAGAGAGTTTTGTGAAATGCAACTTTTTTTTTTTTTCTGGCAAGTTCGGAAAACTCCGGTGTCAGACCAGAGACTGATGGTCATCCCTGGGCCTGTGTAAAGGGGAGAAGATTGTAAGAGCAAAAGGCCAAGTACCCTGAATGAAATAAGGTAGACAGAAATAACTGGCAGTGTTAGTTTCTAGATTATGGGGACCAAACAGGCACAAATATACCACTTCTTAAAGCAGAATTAAGCACAAAGGGAGCAGACACCTGAATGTATTTCTCCCTTAGTGCAGATTCAGAGCAATTGTACAAAAGAAAAGCTCATCAAGTATAACCAAAACATCTATATGTTCAACCAACTGTCAAAGACAATCCTTGGACCTGCAGTTTGGAAGTATCTGCACCAAGTCCTCCAGTAAGCCCGAGACACACAGATTTTGCCATTAGGTTAAATAAAAACCAATTGTTTCTAATGGGATGGGTCATATACAGCGTAGTACCAATAACAGCTCTGCTCGCTTTGTCAGACTTTTTCTTCCTCTGCATGAAAAAGCAGTGGAAAAAAAAAAAAAAAAACAAAACAAAAAAGCCAGAGCAGCCAAGTCCCTAGCTTCCCAACATACGTAAATACAGAAGAGGAATCCATCCAGAGCAGGCTTCCAAAGACCAGGTGCAGACTGGCTCTGAGTCACAAAACCTCGATGTTCAGCTGCTTCAGGATTTTGAAAACACTTCCCCAAGGCAAGTCTCTTCTAGTGAAGTGGTAAGCCTCAACAGCAACTAAGTGCTGAACTCTCGCCGTTTACGTAGCCTGGCAGTCATAGCAAGAGGAAGGAGTTTGCTGCAGAACTTGTTTTACCATATGCAAACACGGAGTAAAGCGGTATCTCCAAATTCTGAGCTTCCTGTTTATTTCCTAGAGTCATTAAGGTAATCTATCACAAGTGTAAACTACGCTACCCGACAGAGCCTACACTGCAAGTCTTCAGCTACAAACTCGAGACAGGATAATGCTTCACGCTCAGAATAAAAGTTTGCTTATCTGGCGACTACCTGGCTTAAAACTGCAATTTGTACATCCCACTACCACATTTCTTACTGTAATAAATCCAGCAGACTTGCTTTATATTTATTTATTTTCTTTCCTCCACATCATTTATTCTTGGCTTTGTTTGATGTCAACCTCTTAACTCTCTCCTCAAACCTCACTGGAATAGTTTTCAATCTTTTTCTGCTATAACCTCCCCTTTCTAAATAAAGATTACACAGAACTGCACAGAGTAAGAATCCATGCAGAACGAAGAAACATTTCAAGCTACATTGTGATATAAGTTTTTCCCATTTCAAACTAGACCCCAAGATGTGAAGTAATGTCATCACACTTCTATAAAAACCAGAGAGATATGTAATGGTATAAAATGTGAGAGTGGGAGTCAGCTGCTTGCAACCTTGGATGCTAAAAGCAAAGGAGAGAGGACAAAATGGTATTAAGTTCGCTGCAAAAGGCTGCTTTAGGTAAACTATCTCTACATACAAGTTAGAAGAGCTCAAGCAGAAATTAACAACCCAAGTAGAACAAACAGACATTTGCTGCCCTTGCTTGAAGGCATACAGAAGACAAGATCAACAATATACTGCAAAACAGTATGTTACAGGTCTTCCAAACTTTGCTCCATCAGCCTGCATCACCTCCTGCTAACAACGATTCCAACCTGCTCAAACAGGCAATTAAAACCAGTAACACTATGGATTTTTACCACCAGGCTACCCTCACCAATAATTCAGGGGAAGAGATAATTCTTGCACGCACAGTAACCAGTCTTGCATCCAAGACAAGAGACCAGCTTCCGTGGTGCCATGGAAAGCTACGTACCACAGACCAAAGTAATCCCCATTTAGTGTTTATTTTGCCCTTCTCAAGTACAGTTCTATTAATTATCCTTTACTGTACTGAGAATTAAAAAACAAAACCTCCTCAAAAACCCCAAACAGAAAACAAACCCACCCATACCCAATTCTCCTGACGTCTTTCACAATCTCAGATCCTGCATCAAGGCACCTTCCTTCCCTTTCCAAGCCAAGCAACCCTAACTCACACAAACATCTCTGGAGCAACCGGCGTTCTCTTTTAAGTTCTGGACTGTAATATTAATTTCAGATTTTCCTCAAGCAAGAAGGCATCATGTATTATTTTGAACACTTATGTCAGTCATTACATGTGATGTTTAGCATCAGAGAAAGACAAGAGCTTCTTAACATTACAACACTAGCATGAATTTAACAAGACTAACAGAAACAGTGCAGTTGAACTCCAATTTACAACTGTATTTAAACCAGTTTAGCATCACTTCACTATTAGGAGTTTCGAATGAAATTGATAGGAATTAAAATACTTCTGCATTTACAACTTGAACCTGCTAAGGTAGATTATCCTAGTTAGCTATCACAAAGCTTTTCTAACAAACTAGGCAAAAAAAAAACCAAACCCAAACCAAGAGTGATCAGTCAATATGTTATCTACTCGGTTTTTGAAAAGGCACTGAAGCATCTGTTTTTTCAAACTCCTGCTGTACGCCTTCACTGAATTATTTTGGTCTGCCTCTGGTCTGCCATGATGTCTGTTGGGAGCCTACAGCCTTGCCAAAATCCTTGTCAAGCTCTTTTCTAGGCATTTAAGTTCAATTTTCTTTTCTTTTTTTTTTTTTTTTAATTTAAAATATATTCTTTGTCAGTTTTATCAACTTCCCAGAATTAAATCCTTTTTCCACCCATTTTTACTGCGGAGGTTTTGGACCAATTGCATCTTTTCACACCTTCCCTTTTCTAGTCCATTATATTCCCCTTCCTCTTGTTTGCTCACGTCTTCGATATGCCTGTTACAAAATGCATTTAGTTTAGGTTTCCAAACAAACACTCAAGCTCTAGGGAGAGCCACTCCGATCCCGATCCGCACTCAAAGCCAGCAATAATTCACAAAACATGGGAAGTAGTAAGTAGCTACACTACTTAGCTACACTAAGTACCACTTTGGCTCAATAGATTCATTAATGCGGCATTTTAAAACGTGTAATGTAAAAGAAGCCTATATGAATTAGAGCAATCTAAGACTTTTTTTTTTTTCTTTCTTTATTCAAACCAGAACAGGACATTGTGATCTAATTTTCCTCTACAAAAAGGTCTCACAATGCAAATCCATTTAGCTAGTCACCTACTGTCTTGGGCACTTTCCTCCTCCTCCTCCTCATCTGGAAAATTTGTTCTTTCAGAATGTCCCTGCCCCTGCTTTTTCTTTGACATATCAAAAGGCTTCCAACCCGATATCAAAAATTAACACAGTTCAAATAAACATTGTCTCCCTGAGGCTCCATCTTACATACTGAAGTTCCAGCAACATCTCCGAAGAGCGGAAGACGGACGCGATGCCTCTTCCTCCTGCCTTCAAAAGCAGCTGCCAAGCAGAGACCTCTGCCATCCTACCCCATTTCAACATCAAAGCCATTAAGAAAAGGACAGAGGCTCTCCTATCCTACAGCTCCTTCAACAGTGTGCCATTTGGGGTCATATTTATTTAACATCTGCTTCCCAGGATCAGAGCCCGCTGTTCACACTTTCCCCCACGCATACACACCTTCCAGCCACCAAAATACTACGCTGACACTATGGTGCTGTTTTCCACTGCATTCTGAACAGGAATGAAAAACCAAACCCATCTTGCTCTCAAAAACCTTCCCCTTCTTAATTACAGCAGAAATCTACAGCTTCTGATGCCATAAGATGAAGAAGCCCCCACAGCTTCAAAAGTTATTGTCTTTTTTCTTGAATGAGTTTGCGTCAGTGCGTAAGAGGTGACTTCAACCACACAGATGACCCAAATAAGCTTCAAGCTTATCAGCAGGGCATGAATTTTTAAAAGTCTACAGTAGTTATCTTACTAGGGGATAAATACTTTCAAGTTTTGACACAGATACAGACATTCAATCCAGGTTGAAATTATATTTAGTTTAGACTCCAGCCTCCTTCGACACCAAAAAAAAAAAGACCATGCGGTACAAGACATCAAAAAAGTATTTAACTTGCAGAGTGAAAATAAATTGAACACATCAAGTAAGATTTTTAAAGGCACGCAAATAATGTCTCAGATAATTATCATGATTTGAACAACTGGATATTATATTTGACATGGAGCTTTAATAACTCCTGAGTTACATTTTCACAGCCATTCTCCCTCCTCCAACTTTATATAAGCGCCAGGCTTCATATTCTAGAATTAACTGGCAAAAACAAGCCACTACAATCATGAAATACTGATAAGCAGCTTGTTTTTAAGAACTGAATACATAAAGGCTGTCCTCAACCATCTTAATGGACTGTGCGCAGGATCAGATACTAAATCTGCACATTCAGCCCCTGGCTCGGGCAGCAGGAGCAGCACCTTAACCACTGGTGGGTTTCTGCAAACAACCTCAGCACAATTTCGGCGTGGGCAGAAAGCTCAAGTGCACAGGAGAGACTGGAAGGATATCCTGCCATCACATACGCCAGTCAAAAAGTATGATCACAGCGATAAACAGTCTCGGGGAAGAGCTCTAAAATTGGATTACAGGTTGCTTTGGAAAGTTTGGGGGTGTCAAGCTGCTGGGTTTATTTCAATTCTTTCTGCAGTGCTTGTGGAAGACGGGTGAACAGAAAAGGGCAGACGGTGCCCATGTTTAAAACATTAAAATGGAAAACCCGTGGAATTGCAGACCAGTCAATCCAATTTCAGTCTCCAGAAAGAACAGACTAAATCTGCCTGGAAGTGCCCAAAAATAATGAAGTGCTTGGGAGAGGGAAGAACCCAACTGTATGGCCTACCTGTGGTTTGATACAGCTTGCCCGTGATAATCTGACCTCCCACTATAAAGTTAATAAAAACCAAAGGTGACCCTAGAGTAGAAAGAACAGACGCAGTTTTCCTAAATTTAGTAAAGCTTTTAATACTGCCCTATACAAGAGCCTCGTAACCAAAAATAAAATCTCATTAACGTAGCTTGGTGTACCATGTGCATAGGGGTTTTTTATGAGATACAGTACAAGTAGACAGAAAACAGAATGAAAGAAGCCCAGATGACAGACGAGAGGGTCTCTTAAGCTGATAAAACCAAAGCAAGCTAAAGCAGGGCTTCATGCCCAAGAAGATAAAACAGGACTTTCGACAACGGGGGGAAGACATCAGAAGTAGGTGAGATGCCACTTAAGAACATCTAAGAACTACTTGGTTTGGGCAGTAAAGGAATGCAAAGTAGCAGTCCTACAATGTAAGATCTGGCCACCATTTAAAGAAACCCACTGGACACGAGTCAAAAAAATGTTTTACTGTAAGAAACCATTTGTCTTGTGATGCAAACGGGAATGCCATATGCAAGACACATTGAGTGATCCTTCCACTCCGCTGAATCTTGGTCCGGTCCCAACTGGAAGTGCGTCCAGTTTTACCCATCACACTCCAGAAAACGTGACTGAAGAAAATCCACAGAAAAGCACCAGGAACAGCCAGGAAAATACAACTTACCAAGAACGACCATGACAATTAAACTGCAGAAGTACAGAAAGCTGGTGAGAAGGTAACACCCTCCTCCCACTCTAAATTGCATGGATAAAAAGAATAAAAAGCCTAAAATGACAGGAAAACAGGTTTAGGTTAGATTCATAAAAGAACTTTCCAGCTAATAGATAAGCAGAAACAGTTTATCTAACTTTCGATCTTAACAGTGGGAGCCACAGCACCTCCAGCACTTGAAGGTAAGAAGAGTTTGAACGCTCTGGCTTTACAACCCAAGGATGAATCACAGGCTAGCATTGTCCTTTACAATGCAAGTTTTTACAATTGTCTCCTCTAAACTAGTACTTAGAGCAAAAGAAACGGCTCATTGTGAAGGAGATAATGCACCTCATTCATGAATTTAACAAGAAGTAGTCTTGATACAGTAGTATGTTGTAAGGACAGTAAACACTCCCAGTGTATTTCAACATTGAAAAGTAGTTCTACTGAGTCCCTCGCTTTGAACTGTCTCTCTGACATAATTAAAACCATTGTTTGAAATGTCAGTACTAGCAGTTATCACACCTCTTTACCTGTTAGCTGAGATCTGTCAGAATTCGGTGCAATTTTCCAGTGTATACACATTAGTCATATTGCTTGTATTTAAGATTCCCATGCGGGAGTTGTAGGAGGACAGAGAATAGCAATGGTGGGAAAGAGAACAGAACTTTGAACATTTTCCTCGTTGCTCAGCCCACACTCACGCTCCATAAATGCTGTATGGAACTGTTTCTTAGTTTTATCTGGGGACCATTAAAATCATGTCAGAATACAATCAGTGCAAAATGGATGAGAATCAGCAGTCAGAAATAGGAAGGTTTTTCACTTGCTCTTTTAAGAAGAAACTCATTTTAAGAAGCGCCTCTTTCCCGATTTTATGGTCATTTCTATACTGGTTTCTGCCAACAGAAAAACCACATTCTATATTTAGCCAGCTAGTTAGTTCCTTCTCATTCATCCAAGCAGAGGATGAAGAGAGAAGAGCTGAACAAGTACCACCAAATTTAATTTGCTTTTATCTCCACTTATATCTAGCTTTGAATAACCCAAGCAATTAATATTATGAAGTCAGCTTTCAGTTTTAAAAATGTGATGATGTTTAAGAATTCCTTCCTCTACACAACACATGATAAAGTCTGGTTTTAAGCGCACTTTGCCAGACTAAAGCTCTGAAAAGGGAAGAACTTGAAAAAACTGCTAACAATTCAACTCACATGTTGGTGTGCTGAAGAGACACTGCGGATTTTCATGGGGGCTGTCCAAGCATCTATTTTAGACAACAGGAAAAATACAGCCATGCTCCTTTAAATGAAAACACTCTAAGGTGAAAGTATTAGTACGCTGAAGTCTTTATTTTTAAACAAGCAGCTGGAGAAACAGAGATATTGCAAAGGTTAAAACACAGCAACTGGAAAAGGCATGTTATTCATCACCAAGCAGCAAGTCAAGCACCATTCCATAAGGAGGTTGCTGTCTGTTTTGAAGCACTAAAGTGATTTTCCAACAAATACCAGTTGGAAACTGCAGGTTTACCACAGATCTTCTTGACAGACTGGCTTTTTCCAGCTGTTCCTCCTCATGCTTCCTCATCTCTCTTCTAACCCTCCTTTCCATCACTTCATCTAAGCTATGCTCTGGATACAACTGACAAGCTAGTGTGCATCAGAAATGCAGCCTCGAAGAACTTGAAGTGTTTCTCAGAAGAATATTCAGCAAAAGTTAAACTTCTGACATGCAGTTTTTCTTCTGTGATCTTTAGATGTTTATGCAAGAGCTTTAAAAATAATCCATGCAAGTGTCAAAAACCTACTTCCAGTTTTAGTAAGCTTAAATCTATAGGTGAGTCTGATTCAAAATATTCTGAATTACATTAACTCTGGAGAAATCACTGGCAATTCAACAGTGATCTCCTGTCAGAAGCTGAAAAAAGGCTGCTTCCCACAGACACTCAGAATTCCACTGGGCATTTTCTGTGCCAGGCGAGTGGTGACCTGCCCTGCAGTTTCAACAAGTACATTACCATTCCTCTGTCATCCCAAACTCACGTGGCGTTACTGTACATTCAACAGCACTTGGACTATCACCTTTCACTACACTGATGGCTTCGCATCAATAATAGATAATGCCATTCTTGCATATATACATTGGGATCCTTCCGTGATCCACCTGTGCGTTGGATATGGGGTTTTCTTTAAAGGAGTGGTCACTGACATACTTGCACATACCTGTTTAAACCACAACATCATTTTTCTAATGACTTACAAGGAGTGTGCACAATTCAGGAAATGGCTGTACCTATTCTTCATGCCAAAGCAAAAGAGGAATTGTTCTGTTTCATGAAGCATCTCATTGGCCATTATTCGCTGAAAGAAAACAGGTCCTGTGCAGCAAGGCCTACAAGCTTCAAATTTATTTCCCTCTGTTACAACGGCATTCAAATTGGAGTAAAAAATACAACAGCAGCAATGAACCTTATTCAGAAGGATCTCCACCTTTCACTTGGCTTGAAAGTGAAATAAAAATTAACGAGCTTTCAGGATACACGTGGGGTCTGCAGTCTTACCTCATGCCAAGATCTGCTACTGCTCGGTTAGCTTCATGTCAGGAATGGAAGTCATGATTAAGACACAGAGAGGCTGAAGCCTTCCATCTATCCCAAAAATTTATTTCATTGTTGACCTCTGGACATATAACTACTGTCAAACACCAAACATTTGCACTGCCTACCAGCTATTTGGAATTGTTATACCAGCTGCCAGCATTTGACACCTTGCCTGCTAACTCTGCCCAGGAACAGCTTTAGGCACACGACCCATTTAACTTGCATGTCAGAAGATCTGGCTTCACCCAAATACAAGAGGAAACACAGCACAGGCAGATTAACCCTGCCATGACGATGCTCAGGTGGCACAGCTATCACAAGAAGCAGTAGGCATCTCTGCAACACAGAACCAGACTTTATCCACAACTCAGCCCAACTACCACGGTCCTGGGAGCTCACGAAAGTCAGGTCCCTAATTCCCACTGAACTCCAGTGGAATCTGCCCAGACTTTTTCAGGCTCCACAAGAAGTCCCTCACATTGCAGAAGACCTACAGTTTTCATACTTAGAGTGTGGATGCCAAAGCTTCTCCTCTTTGGTTAACAGACGCGAGGCTCAGTTCTGGTTTCAGACTGCAAAATGTGCACATACTAAAGCAAAAATTCTGATCTGGGATCTTCGAGACAGTGTCTCTTTCATCTACATCTCCCCTATCATTCCCAAATATGCTAAAAGCCTCGATGTTTCTTCTAGAGCAAGCAGCCAACGAAGCCGAAGCAAGGCAAAATTCACCTCAATGGAAGGAAAACGCTAGGATTGAGCAACATCTGCAGAACAGAAAGGATGAAACGACAAAACCGTGTGTGGGACTGGTATATTAGCAAGCTAATCCTTCCTTTCAGGTAAATCTTCCCAACGCACACAGACCGGGGTCTCTTGTGAGCCAAGATCCCCGTCCTTCACACCACTTACAGCCCACAGCATCCCCGACACTCGCTTCACCGCGATGCTGCGTTAAGAACCCGCTCCTCAAGGACTGTGCCGGGGTGGATAAAACCTGCCTCGGCGGCTCGCTCCGGCCCTTCCCTTCGGGCTGCCACCACAGGACGGGCATTTCTATCAGCGCTGCAGGACCTGCCTTCAAGCCGGAGGCCCCACGTCCTTCTGCCACTAATTGCCACGCACTTGGCTGCAAACTCATCAGGGAGGAGGCAAGCTAGATTTAGCTCATGCTAGCCTATAAGGAAGAGAGAAGGGATTTGATTTTTTTTTGGTGTGGGTTTGGGCTTTTTTTTGGGGGGGGGGGAGGTGGTGGTGGTGGTTTTTTCATTTTTTTTTTTTTTCCTTCATGGGAGTTTTTCACCTGAAATAGTTAAAGAAATAAGACAAGTGTTGAGAAGATAACTTATCTTGAGCACGCCAGAGAAAGGCTGGAAAATTAAGGGACTGGTGGGTGAGGAGTAGTGTTACTGCTTGTGACCATGCTGTCAAAGTAAGTTTTCAAGACAGAGTTGAATAGAGAGGAAAAAAAGACAC
>NW_009647028.1:1326067-1333886 GCF_000708025.1 Charadrius vociferus
AGGCCATGGTTACCTCATGGACCCTGTGGGCAGGATAAGGGTCCCACCTGAGGCCCTGGTCACCTCAGGGACACCCTGGGTGGGATGGGGGTCCCACCCGAAGCCCTGGTCCCCTCAGGGGTCCTGCCTGAGGCCATGGTCCCCTCATGGACCTTATGGGCAGGATAGGGGTCCCACCTGAGGCCCTGGTCCCCTCAGGGACCCTGTGGGTGGGATGGGGGTCCCCCCTGAAGCCCTGGTCCCCGCATGGACCCTCTGGGCAGGATGGGGACCCTGACTGAGGCCCTGGTCCCCTCAGGGACCCTGTGGGTGGGATGGGGGTCCCCCCTGAAGCCCTGGTCCCCGCATGGACCCTCTGGGCAGGATGGGGACCCTGACTGAGGCCCTGGTCCCCTCAGGGACCCTGTGGGTGGGATGGGGGTCCCACCTGAAGCCCTGGTCCCCGCATGGACCCTGTGGGCAGGATGGGGACCCTGACTGAGGCCCTGGTCCCCTCAGGGTCCCTGCGGGCAGGATGGGGGTCCCACCTGAGGCCCTGGTCCCCTCAGGGGCCCTGTGAGAGTCCCTCCTGCTGCCCAGAGAGCTGCGGTGTGAGGAACAGCCACACGCCTCCTCATTTTTGTACCCTAGGGGTTTAAAATACCATTAGATGGAGGGGAAAGCAGGCCAAGAGCCGGTAGTTTTGCTCCGGTCTTACTCACAAGGGTAATTGGGCAGTTTTATGTGCCATTCCACAGGGGCTGGGGAGTGTAGGAGGAGCGCAAAATCCACCCCAAAGCGCTCAGCCTTAGGTCCACACGCCGTGAAAGACGAAAATGATTTTAAACAGCATGTTATCAATCGCTGCTGCTACCTTATATAAAAAAATAAAATAGCTAATGTGTTGTTTTTCAAGGGCCCTGTCCTTTTTGCACGAGTAGGACACCAAGGCCACAAGAAGCTAAGGTGTTTGCCCCGTGTTAGTGCCAGAGTTGGGGGCAGAAAGCACAAAAGCTCACTCCTGGTTCACCCGAGCTGCCAAACTTCCCCAAAAATGGCCACTAATGAGCTTTGGGCAGGTTTTCTCCTTATTTCCCTGTCTGTAAAACACAGGTACCGAGTCAGGCGTACCCCTTACAGTCTGTTTGCTGGTGGGATACTGTGCTGGTGACCCTGGCCGATGGTAAGCCTCACGTAGATATTTAAGCCAGATTTCTGACTGCTCTCTCTCATAGCATGGCACAAACGGCTGGAGCCTGCTGCTGAATGTGTGTGAGCTCATCCTTCTAACACACACACTAAATGTGGAGATAGAAGAGTTGCAGGAGACCTTGGGACAGCCCAGCAGAGAAGGATGCTGAAAAAAAAAAACAAAACGGCAGAAAATCCCTCAAAGCCAGATTTTCTGCTTTCTGCCAAGTCTTCTGCAGGCATTGGTGAACCCACAATGCGATGGACTGGGGGAGGCCTGCTCGCCTCATGGTGGTCACCTTCAAACCAGTTCTAATTCCTCGCACTGCTCTACCGCAGCAGCGGGAGTTTGTTTGACCAGGGCGCAGCCTCCAGCGGCTGCACAGATCCCACCCTCGCTCCCCCTCTTCCCTCAAAGCAGCCGCTTGACTTTGCATCCCTCATCCTCTACCCTGGCCTGGTTATTCTCAGCTGACCGTGAGCAAACAGAGTCGGAGTGCTCTTATTGTTGGTGTGACTCAAAAGACTGAAAAGAGGATCGGCCACACCTTTTTCATGAAAAGCCTGCTGCTCGCTTGAAGCCAGTGAAATCGCTGCTGGAGCACCTCAGGACTTTGACGATGATCATTGTGGGCTTCATCAACAATCAACTGGAGCTTCACAGGGCTGGGGTCAAGGCGAGAAACATTTGGGCATGTGCTAGTGCTGTACGTAATCCTGGCTGCCCCTGGCTCTCCAAGGATGCCGTGGTACTGGATTTGATGTGCATCAGATATTCCACCGTGCCCTGCATCCTGCGCTGGAGAATTTCCATGGTGCATTTCCATGACTCACTATTCATGCCAGCTGAATCATCCGTGACACTACTATTTGTTTTCTTGCCATGGTGCAGAAACATCCTCTTTTTCCCCATCTCTGTGGAACATTTCTGACAGTAGCACTTGCAAACCACAAGGAACGGGCAAAAAGATCCAGAAATCCAGTTTTCACACAGTGGTCTCCTTTCTGCTGTTTGCATGCTGTTTTCGCCTGCTGAATATTAGCTCCAGAGGATTTTGCTGTAACTCTCCTTTTTGCGAACACCCACTCGGTATTAGGCCTTACCTACACTCGACTGTTTTCCAAGTTTGGAACTAGTTAGCGATGTACTTGCCTCTGAGCATGGTTTGTATCTGCACAGGAATACTTGTTTCGTAACCATGGCAGCTCACAGTGACTCATGCTGCCAGAGGCCTGGGCCGAAGTTAGCAAAAGGCTTTTTTTTTTTTCTCTTCTTTTTTTTTTTTTTCCTCATTCCTCTCTAACCAGCTCAGCACACTGTTGTTTTGCTGGATCTTCTCCCCACAATTGCATAACTTGCCTGTCACGTTTGCATTCCTCTGGCTCTGTCCTGGGGACAACCCTGGGACACGCTGCCCTGCTTACCGCTGGTTCCACCCCGATGCGCCCGCTCGCCGGGAGCTTTGCTCCATCGGAGCATGGAGACGTGGCTACTGAGGTTTCCCTCGAAGGCTCTTATCAGAGATGATTACCCAGAGCGGTTAACGAAGGCGCTACGGAGATTGAGCTGGTCTGTGGGTTTGTGGTTGATGCAGAGGTGCTGTCAACTTAGAACATAAGAAAAACAGAAGATCGCCATGGCCAGTGCTGGTCCTGTGCTGATGGACCTGATCTGAAGCTTGCTGTTGCTTTCAAGAGTCTTTTGAGGGACATAAACAGGTTTCCTACAGATCCCTAGTATATATGTATAGCAGGATCTATTCCTGCCACGCTCATGTATCTGGCCATGACTAGTGTAGGGTAAAAACCTGCTCTACCATGCAGGAGTATATTCTCTTACAACTGCTCTTACAGTAGAGTTGTGAGGAAAAATAGGATTCACCAGCACCAGATCCAACACAGTGGCTTGGTAGTGAGGAAAGAGGTTTCTTACAAAGGCAGATTGAGTCTTGTGTAGGGTGCTTGTGGGGGTATGGTGATTCCTGACCTCATCAGTCATATCAAAGTTTCCAAGTACAGTAACTCAAAATCTCTTCATTTTTCCTTCAGTCATGACCTGACTTCTTTTCACCTGGGGTGTCTCAATTTTGATTATTCTCTGATTATTCACTGGGACTTCAGCAAAAGCAGGACAGAAAAGCTTGGATTTGAAACAAGCAAAGGGAAATGGGAAAAAAAAAAACCAACCAGCAGCAGCAGCAAATTCAGGAAAGAATTTCAATTCTTCTCACATCGCAGAACAGCAGAGAGGCATCATCCTTTTTTTTTTTCCCTGTCTAATCTTTGAGCCAGTCTTCTTGCAACTGGGAGTGTTTAAGAGTTCCCCGTTATTTCGATGTATTTATTGATACGCCTTGGCACTTGAAGAAAGCTTTGCCTCTAGAAGCCTTACTTGCAGTCGCCTTCTCTCGAATCTATTATTGGCAGGTTGAAAATGTAGGGTAGAGCATGAAGCGCTCGCTGACGTCTAGCAGTGAAACTCGGCTATTGCAGCCGTTCTCAGGGCTGAGAAACGCTGAATAACATCGGTTAATACTTCGAGGGCGACATGCGAGGGACAACACAGATCCGTATCCAACAGGCTCAAATCAGCTTGGAGACAGACACACGCACACGGTGTACTTGCGAACCAGAATGCCTCGGCGCTCTCTGACTGCATTGTTAAGGGCATGATCAAGATAACGCTCTGTGCGGAGGGAGAGCTGAGCGAGCAAACACAATGCAATACATGTGTACGTGTAATGTATACATTATATAAGGCCTGCCAGACTCAAACTCCGGCTGCTGGCCCTCGGCGGTCGTTACCTGCCTTGCAGTGGTACTGCTGGAGGTAAAGCATCCCAAGAGGCAGCTCTGGCCTTTGGGTTATACATATGATTAATGTCTATTAATCTCCCCAAAGGCACAATGGCAGGCGGGGAACACCATTAACCTAATGAGATAACAGAAGGGAGCCACCAGAGGGAGGTGACACCCATCCCAGTGAGTCACCAGAAAGACTCTTTGGCTCTTTTTGCAGACAGGGGTGTGCTGCACAGGCGACTCCTTACAAGCTTTCATCCTAAATAGTCAGGGGAAGATTGACGTGAAAAAGTAGTGCTCTGAGAAGCAAAAGAAAAGCTTCTAAAAATCATAGAGAAATGAGCTTTCTGGTAAAAAAAAAAAAAAAAGAAAAAAAGAAAAAAAAAAAAAGAGGAAAGACCCCGGGGTGGTAATGAGAAGAGAATATAGATGTGCTTTCTTATTTTGCAGAAAGCTGGCTTTCCGCAGCTCAACCCCACCGGGTAATGGCAGTTTGGATATTTTGAGCAATCTCCCATCCTCCTACGTGTTCAAATGTTCCTGTCAGAACTGGTCAAAATGTTTTAACTGATTTTTTTTTTTTTCTTCTGAGAAGAAACGTCTTTTCACACAAAACAAACACTGTGACAGAAAGGGTAATTTTGGTCAGAGTGATTTGCAATGTAAACAAAGAGTCCAACGAGAAATATTGGCATATTTGACTTCATCTTTGTTATGACAAAAATCTGAAGTTTGTCTAACCTTATTTTCTGCAGACAAGGAGCAAGGAGGACAAAAAGAAAATGGTTTTTTTCCTCTCTCTGACCCAACTCCAAAGTTATTTCTCTCAATGGCAGATTTTTTCATCCAGCTCAGCCATGCGGTAATGTTTTTCTCCACCCAGTTTTTTAGGGAACCGGGTCCAATAGCTTAGTTTCCAGTTGCAGCTACACAAGAGCTATGCCCTGACCTCATTATCTTGAGGAAAGGGATCACGTTATCCTCCTGTTGTCATTGGGAACAGCTCCAGCCAGCCACAGGCAGGATGCACCGGGACAGCCACGCTGCCACCCCAGCTTGCTCTTGCAGGCTTTGGGTCCCAGCGAGAGCCCTCCGAGAAGGCGCAGGAGGAAAAGCGGAACATCTGGAGCAATTTGCATGATGCAAAGGTGAAGTTGTGGATGATGCCGTCAGAAGCAGACGGCAGGTGGCACCCATGGATTAGCGCAGGGCTTGCTCCGGGTGAGCACAAGCCAGGCTGGGCGATGCCTGCAGCAAGGGTTTAGCTTCTTCCTTGAAGAGGTAGAAGAACAGGGAAATGGGCTCTTTTGATTGCATGTAGGGACATCTCTGTGTCCTGCGTGGAGTAGCCTGGGGCACTTTACCACTCAGGCTATTCCCATCATATTTTGTTAGCCTGAGGATCAGGCTTGGCTTTAGTCAAGGTGTGCCAACAGCAAGCAGGGGTGTTGAACCAGGGAGCTCCCTAGGGGATGGGGAAGGAAGGGGGACACCATGGCTGGCAGGGAAGGACCAAGCTCCAAGGTACCTGAATAAGGAGAGCAGGAGGCAGCCAGGGTCAGCCAAGAGTCCCAGTCATCAGGCACATTCACAGCAATACGGTAGACTTGAGATCAAGCTGAAAAATCAATCCACAGGCCAAGATCAATCCTGGTGAGGGCAACCAGGGTCAGGCACAGGCAGGTGATCCCCAGGCAGGTCCAAGGTGACAAAACAGACCTGAGTTCAAGCCAGGACATCAGTCTGGTTCAGGATTCAGGTCAACAGGGCCCAAAATGAGGTACAAGTATAGCTGGGGCCAAGCTAGAGACCAGCACCCCAGGGACACGGCTCAACCAAGGACTGAGGGCCCTGGGCTGAGTTTAAATGGGCTCCCAAGCCCATGGGCAGGTGTGGGTGGGAGTCCCAGGTGGGGCTGCTCCGGACCATTGGTGCCCCCAGGACTTGTCACCCAGCCTACAGGCTCCAGAAGTAGGAGGGGTTGTGCCATACCTTATGTGCTGCATACTGGTTTTTGCATCAAAGGACACTTCAGTGACCTCCTCGTCAAGGCTGTATTTTGCCGTGCCACCCTGGCTCTCTGCTCTTCCCTCCTAGGCTGATGGTTCTCGGTCCCAGCGCCTCCACGACATGCATCTCTTCCGAAAGGAGCACCCACATATGGGTGTCACTTCGGGGATGCTCAAGCCTTTTTTCGGGGGGGTGGAGGCAGCCCAGTGACCCAAACGTCAATGACACTGTGCTATCATGGCTTCGCATCGACCGCAGCCCTCTCGCTGCCTCCCCCTGGGTCCCGGCCACACGCAGCCAACCAGGCAGAAACGCCGATACATTTGATTAAATGCCGATGATTAAAATGAAATTAAGACAATCAGGCTTGGATCACTGGGGGGATGACAGAGGAAACGGCCCGACAAGAAGTTCATTACGGAGCAGACAAACAACAGCCTGTGGCAGCACGGATTGCTCGTGCTGGTGGGCAGCGGGGGACCGTATGCGTTGCGTGTGCTGGTTATCACATCGTACGTGACACTTATTTTCAGCATCCCCTACAGGTCAGCCTTTACCAGCTAAATCAAAATTCAAGGTATTAGATAGCCTTTACAGTATGGTAAATGATACAATTAACTCAGCTCAACCTATTTTGCTAATCCTGTACAACGCAGGTCAGATTAGACGTGTGGGTTTTTCTGGCCTTAATGGCTCTCTCGGCTTTCTCTGGTCAGGCTTCCTGAGATGGGGCTGTCTGTGCTGGCCCGGGGCGCATTTATTTTAGCCAATGATGCAATAGCTTAATAAAAGTGATTTGATGAAACCTGAGGCTCCCTTCTCCCTTGAGGGTATGACACCTAAAATAAATGCCAATCACGAGAAAGAATTTGGTCCAGTCATGTGGGCACTAATAGGCTTTAATGGCCTTGAGCAGCTTCACCTGGGACCCCCACCCACACACCCTCTGCCCCTTGCTCCATATAAGCTCAGAGCCAGATAGTTGCTCTTGGTTTGAACTGGAGTGTGGATGAGTGTGTCCTAGCTTGGGCTCCTAGGTTAGTCCTGGGGTGGGCGGGCTCTTGATGCTATTTTCTGGTTTTCTTCTTGGTCCTGGGTGGACCCTCAACTTGGACATCTTGGGTCCTGCAGGATGCTCTCTGTTGGTGAGGTCCCTGCTTGTGCTGTGGTTATCTTTGTCTCTTGGCTCAATCCTGTTCCTTACTGGCACTTAAGAAAGGCAATGGGTCTGTTGCCATTCAGAGGCCAACTTTTCTTCTGTAGGGGTGCCTCTTCGTGTGGGGTCTTGGGGGCTGTCAGTAGCCTCAACCTTCACGAAGCAGGAGCTATTCCTTGAACTTGACTCTTTGCCTGAGCAATGAGGAGGAATGTCCTGGAGGCTGAAATAGGGGTTTGCATGTCCTCTCCTAATAGGTGGGGCCTTCTTAGCATCATACCCTGGGGCAGTGCCAGGTCTGCCTCTTGGTCTGTGAGCTATGCCCCCTAACACAGCTGCAAGGGGCCCATTGTGCCCCTTGTCCCCCGAGGTGGGAGCTCGGGCTCCCCATCACAGCAAGCATAGGTTTGCCCAGTGAGTCTCCAAGGGCAATGATAAAGGCTTCTTTCATGATGCATTTGGCTGCCCCTCCTGAGGAGCTGGAAGAGGAGGGAAGGAGCATGGGGAAGCTGAAAACCTTCCAGAAACTTAGGTATGATCATAGAATAGTTAAAGTTGGAAGGGACCTTGAAGATCATCTAGTTCCACCCCCCTGCTATGGGCAGGGACATCTTCCACTAGACCAGGTTGCTCCAAGCCCCGTCCAACCTGGCCTTGAACACCTCCAGGGATGGGGCAGCC
>NW_009647028.1:1334105-1345418 GCF_000708025.1 Charadrius vociferus
CTGTCCTCCCAGCAGAGGGGCACTAGCCCTTCGAGCATCTTTGTGGCTTCCTCTGGACCTGCCCCAACAGGTCCACGTTGTTGGCTCCAGAGCTGGATGCAGTGCTGCAGGGGGGTCTCCCCAGGGTGGAGTAGAGGGGCAGAATCTCCTCCCTCGACCTGCTGGCCATGCTGTTTTTGATGCACCATCCAGATCCAGGAACCTTCTCCCAGGTGACCGGGGGTAGCCAAAGTCCTTGAATCACCTAGAGTAGTCAAAAAGTACTTTTATAAGCCCTAAGAACTGGATTTAGGGCTGGGACTGTGTTGGTCAGTGTCATGCGTTGCTAATGCCTGGAAATGAGGTAAATGGGGAGAATGAGGGGTTTCTCATGGAGGCTTTAGGCTGTGTGTGTGTTGGGGGTAATGTTTGGGCTTCAAACTCTTTTGCACCTTTGCGAGACAAAAGCTACTGAGGAAGCTGCGGTGGAGAGGGTTTGGGAAAAGCTTCTGGATGCAAATGCAGAAAAGAAAAGCCATTTCTGAGCGGAGGAACTTTTTATCAAGAGGAGAAAATGAACAATGGGTGATAGCAGTGAGTGACCACGGGCTCAGCTGAGTATCTTCAGGATCTCACCTACAAAAGCTCTGAGGAGTGTCAATAGGAGAGGTTTAATTGATGGCAAACATTATGGCTGGTACAGAATTAGAGACGCTCCAGACGGAGCAGGGAGGACTTTTATAGCAGTGAACAGATGAGCATTGTGAAAGATGACTATGATTCTTTGGGCATTTCTGGGTTAGATGGCAGTAAAATTGCAGCAAAAAGCAATTTTGCTTTAATCAACTATATAACAAAGCCCCAACATAGTAAAGAGCAGAAGGCATCAGAAGATAGGAAATTGTCAGCATTGCTGGAGCTGAAAGATAAGATTGTACTCCCTACAGCTACACTAAAAGAAGATAAATTATCCTTAGGGGCAATTCAGAAAGAAAATAATGTACAATTAAAGTTGTTTGAATTACAGTTCTGGGGAAGCACGGGCGGTGGAAAAAGCCAGTTTCAGTGGAAAGTCTGAAACCTCCTTCCCACGTGCTTTTAGAAAGCAGAACTAGTTTTGGAAAAAAAGATGATCAACCGGGAGGGGCAACCCCTAAAGAAGAGCAAAGGATGTGTGAAAAGGGACCCTATAAAGAGACGCTGAGCCTGGGGGATGTATGCATGGAAAGGGAACCAGCTCTGAGCTTGCCAGGACCAAGCGGTGAGTCTGGGAAAGACTGAAGAGTGGCAGGAAGGCTGGAAATCTCCTCTCCGGAGGTCCTTGCCAGAAATCCTGGCTGGCTTGCCTCTCAAAACCCATGGTTGGGTGGGTGGTGGAGGATGGCTGTGCTCCAGCAAGGCTGGGGTGCGAGGAGCAGAGGTGGGTGCTTGTGCAGCTGCCATCAGGAGCATCTCTTCACCCTCCGTCCCCTCCCCAGGGTCACCAGGCTCCAGCACGTGGCACTGTACCCCATGTACTGGTGGGCTTTGGGAATGGTTTCCAAACTTTAGAGAAACCTCAGTCCCGAGGCCACGTGGCCTCCAGAAAAAGCAGATGAGGAGGGTGCAGAGGTATGTGGTTATTCCAGGTTTCTGCTGACATCTGCCCTTCTTCGGGTTCCATTTGAGCACAGCGCAAACAAACCACAGGCTAAAGGTTAAAAACGCAAAAAGCCAGTCGAAGAGTGCATTTGCATGAGCTCAAACTGTCCTCCTGAAGCCACCTGTATTCCTGATGGGGCTTTGCTTGGATCGGGCAGGCCACGTAGGACCTGTGGCCTCACCCCCAGGTGGGTCCTGCTGCGGGACAAGGCGGTCCGTGCTGCAAACCTCCCCCAAGGCTCATCGAGCTGCTGCGAAAGCGTGGGGGAACGAACAGCTGATCTTCAGTTTGTCGTGACAACGTCTTTGCCTGGCTTCGTGAGTGGGAATCTCCTTGTGGGACTGTTCCTGAGCAGGCGGTAGGATATTTGGGAGAAAGTCGGTGTATCCCGTGCTGCAACATCCCCTAAAAAGCTGATGGTTCCTCTTGCCGTCCCACCAACCACCTGTCGAGGGGGCCCGGTTCCAAACAGATGGCGATGGGGAGGACTGCGATGGGGATAATGGTGCGAACGTGGCATCTTGTGCGTGACACATTTGATACCTTGCCACGGGACAGCTGCAGTCTAAAGCATCAGCCTCCGACAAGCTTCATGGTGACTTCTGCAGTTGCCGTATTCCCTTCCTCGTTGGCAGCTGCCTCGGAGGAAGAGGAGAATGAGGAGGAGGAGGAGGATGGTGCCGAGATGGAGGAGCTGCTTTAGGAAGGGCTTTTCTTGGAAAAAAGCTCTGCTCTGTGCAGCACAGGGTGGGCTCCAAAAATGCGTGGGTGACTTTGGAAATGTGGTGCACTCGCGCTTGGCTTCTTGAAGTCAGCTGCTCCGGGAGCAGCAGCGTGGGGGTTATGCCCTCTCAAGGCTTCATTTTCCTTTGGCTCATCCTTTTCCCACCACTGTAGTAGCTCCTTCTCCCCTGTGACTTCTCGGGGACAGCTATAGCACAGATAATGGCTAGGATGGAGCAGCTGATGGACATGTCACCGGTACCTAAAGGGGGCCTACAGGAGAGCTGGGGAAGGACTTTTTACTAGGGCATGTAGTGAGAGGATGAGGGGGAATGGCTTTAAACTGGAAGAGGGTGGGTTTAGATTAAACATTAGTTTTTCACTTTAAGGGTGGTGAGGCACTGGCCCAGTTTGCCCAGAGAGGTTGTTGAGGCCCCATCCCTGGAGGTGTTCAAGGCCAGGCTGGAGGTGGTCTTGAGCAACCTGGGCTGGTGGGAGGTGTCCCTGCCCAGGGCAGGGGGGTTGGAACGCGATGATCGTCAAGGTCCCTTCCAACCTAAACCGTTCTATGATTCTATGTGCTGCAATGCCAGCTGGCTGCCGCCCTGGGCTGCCTGTGTTGCTCCGACTCCTCCTTCTGCTGAACTTCTACCCAAGCTGGTAGGAACCAAACCAGCCCTTAGGCTTTGACCTCGGTTCAGGCTTAAGTAAAGTTTGCTACTGCTTTCCTGGGGAGAGGAGAGACAGCCGGCAGTGTGCTCAGCACTGTTTCCCTGGGAACCCGGGCTTAAAAGGGGTATTTGATGTGTCGAACAGCAGGGACACTAATGGCATGGTGGTCCCTTTACTTTAGGGATGCTGCTGCGCTGGGGAGGTTTTTGCTGGAGCGGTGGGGGTGCTGCGCAGGAGAGGACGGGGCTGTGTGTCCGTCTGCAGGCTGACAGCAGGCTCTGCCTTAGGAGCTGGCGCAGCAGATGGTGAGCAACGACCGAGTAGCGGAGGCTGCCAAGTGAGACCTGCCGCCCACCGTGCTGCCAGGTCCTGCACGGTCTCTGGTGGGCATCTCCCAGGCAGGAGCCGAGGTCCAAAACGTATTAGGATGTAACGCAGCCTCAGACTCCCCACATTGTTTGCATCGAGTCAGCCGCATGGCTGATTAAGGATATATTTGGTGGGGGAACAGCATAAAGCTTTGCATTAGCTCAGTCGCGCCCTGCTATAAGGTTTGGCCAACTTCACATACCTTTGAAATTGTAAAGTGTTGAGTCAACCCTTAGGAGTTTGCTTTAAGAGTCTGTGCAGCTTTTGGGCAAACCCGGTGTTTGTGCGCCCACAAATTGCGAGCGGCACCTATCCCTTGCAGCTTATCTTGCATGTAAACGGGTTGAGTACCTAATGGCCTGGGCATGGTTTGTTCTTCACCGGTGCGAGATCTTTTGAAGTTCTGCACGGCTGACCGGTGGTGTCACCGCTTTCCTTAGGATGCCGTGATCCCATCCCGCAGTGCCGCGGCTCCACTTCGGTGCCGCCCGGGTATTTATTCCGCTTGATTTCCCTCACGTGTGCGCTTGAGGCTGGCTGTGCTGGTGCTGCTGCGCTGCCTGCGTGGGGTTTGCTTATTGTTGCAACGTTGGGCTTGGAGTTTATTGAAGAAAACACCTTAAGGAAAGGCTTTAGAGATAAAACTTTTTTTTTTTTTTTTAAAAAAATCATGAATTGATGAAAGCCATAGTGAAAGTAATCTTGCAGGGGTGTTACCGGGGAAAAGAAAAGCCCTGTGACTTCTCTCTGATAAGAAAATACCTCACTAATATTTACAGATAGCTAGGCTGCTCTGAACTGAATTAATTTCCTGGGAGATCAAAATGCAGCACGTGCTTTGTAACTGAACCAGAAAACCCTGCGCTCCTGCCTGCTTTTCTCTCAGCGGGCAATTTGGCTGGCGCGGTCGGGAGAGTGAGCCCACGCTGCAGTGACGATGGGTACGGGGACACCAGTTAAATGCGCTTGCTGGGGATGATGGCAGGCAGGTAGGAGGTGGCCACGTGGCAGTGTTTGGAAAGCTGCATCTGGTTGCTGTCATCGGAAAGCAATGAAGGCTGCGGGGGTTAATGGGAGTATCCATCAGGGAAGGGGGGAAATGTGTGGATGTGACCTTTGAGACTTCCCTGCTGTGAAATTCCTCCTGCCTCTGAGATGTGAAATTTGGGAGGGAGCTGCCAGCGCTGTGGGACCTTCGCCCCATGTCAGGGCAGACTCTGCAGCCCCCCATTTCTGCCCCCACCTCTGGCTCAGTCTGTGTTAAAGAGCACATGTGGGAGGACCAGAGCTGGGGGGTCTGGTGGTCCCGGTCATGTGCAGGACAGGGAGATGTGTTTTGCAAAGCTGTCGGTGCTGCACTTGGGGCACTTCTTTGACCCCATGTTTTGCAAGTGCAGTGCTCCTGCTTGGTCCCTTCCAGGCTGGCACTCAAAGCCCGGCTGGAGGGTGATGCTGGAGGGACAGGCCTTGGCTGTCCCACCATGAGGGTGGCTCTGGGACAGCAGAGGATGCTGCGGGGACAGATGAAGGCTGTGGCGATGCCTGGAGCTGAGCACAGAGGGACGATGGCTTTGGAGGAGCAGTTCATATATTTCTCAGATTTGAGGAAACAGACTTTTTCCCCCTCCTTCATACTGTCCTTGCTGGCTGTTTGGTGACGATGAGTCCCAGCATCCCTTCGTACTCACAGTCCAGTGGGGTTACTGGAGAGCAGAAGTGGTGGCTACGGGCTTCATGCTGTAGGTGCTGATGGCAGCAAGGCTGGGTGTTGTCTGGGAGGGATGCAGAAACCAAGGGGGAGGAAAAGAGGAGGAAAAAAAGCCTAATTTTCCATGTCTGGGGAGGGGAAGTCCTCTCCTGGTGCGCAGCTCAGCCTAAGAGCTCGCTCCTTCGTGCCTCAAAGGCAACGCAGCAGAAACAAAAAGGGTCCTTTTCGTCCCGCAGTGCCCGGTCCGAGGCAGGCAGCAGAAAAGCCTCTGCAATCAGGAGAACTTCACTTTCCTGCTATTGAGAGCCCCTGGGTGAACGTAAGTGCCTGTGGCACGCGTGTGTGTCGGCAGGGCTCTGCTGACGTGGGCTTTTATAAGCTTTTTCTGGGGTAACCCTCTGCTCCCCCTCCCTCACTACCCCTTGCAGACCACTCAGGGCTATTTCACAACAGTTTGGGGAAACCTAAGTGAGGGTTGTGGCAGTGCTGGCCCCTTGCCTGCCCCCACCCCCAGTGCGTTTTCCCACCCCTGTCCTTGCACTGGGACTCCTCAGGGTGAATTTGGGGTGCTGATCCCACTAAATCCTTAACCTTTCAAATAAGTCAACAAGATTTGTTCATCTGCAGTTGTGGGAGCACCAGCACTGGCAACCCAGACCTCTAGCACCTTCGGCTATTGCCATCTTGAGTCCCATCTGGAGTTTAGGATGGATAAAGCCCCCCTGAATTTAGGGGAGAACCATTTGCGGGAGCTGGTCTGAACTGCAGGACAAACCTAGGCTCAAAGGCTTGGGGCAGAGTGGCTGGAAAGCTGCCTGGTGGAGAAAGACCTGGGAGTGTTGGTCAACAGCAGCTGAATGTGAGCCAGTGGCGTGCCCAGGTGGCCAAGAAGGCCAGCAACATCCTGGCCTGTATCAGGGATAGTGTGGCCAGCAGGACTAGGGAAGCGATGGTCCACCTGTACTCAGCACCACCTCAAATACTGTGTTCAGTTTTGGGTCCCTCATGACAAGAAAGACATTGAGGTGCTGGAGTGTGTCCAGAGAAGGGCGATGAAGCTGGCGAGGGGTCTGGAGAACTTATGAGGAGCGGCTGAGGGAACTGGGGGTGTTCAGCCTGGAGAAAAGGAGGCTGAGGGGAGACCTTATTGCTCTCTATGACTACCCGAAAGGAGGTTGTAGAGAGGTGGGGTTTGGTCTCTTCTCCCAAGTAATGAGAGATAGGACAAGAGGAAACAGCCTCAGGTTGCACCAGGAGGGGTTTAGGATGGATCTTAGGAAAAATTTCTTCACTGAAAGGGTCATCAGACATTGGCACAGGCTGCCCAAGGGATGTGGTGGAGTCGCCATCCCTGGAGGTGTTTAAAAGACAGGTAGACGTGGTGCTGAGGGACATGGTTCAGTGGTGGTTTTGGCAGTGTTAGGTTGATGGTTGGACTCAATGATCTTAAAGGTTTCTTACAACCTAGATGGTTCTACGATTCCAATTTCAGCATCTCCTGGTGGTGGGGACCTGCTGGGTCTGTGCTTGGGAAGGAGAGGGCGAAGGGCTGATGCGTACCTGGGTGCCACCCAGGTGCAGGATCAGGGCTTGGCCAGGCATGCACCCACAGCTGGGAACTCATCCCAGTTTCGCTAGAGTCCCACTGGGGTGGTTCTGCATCTGGAGTCCATTGCTGGGGCGCTCTGCTTATGAATGACCCTTGTGTGCTGCAACAATGCTGAGCTCTCTCCAAAGCAGCCTCCTGCCACATGCACAGACCGAAAACATCTGCGCTCGGCCGGTGGCGAGTGACTCACCGTCCCCAGCCCTGACCCTGCGTCTCGGGATGGCCACATCCAAAGTGTTTCAGCTCTCGTCCTCCTGAGTGAGCAGGATTGAGGTTATCCAGATGCAGCCTCATCAAAAAAAGGCTCTGGAGCCCCACGTTAGCATCGTGGTGCGTGTCTGCTCCTCATTCAAATCAGCCTCAAAACCTCACTCCCGCTCCTCCACATCCTTTGCGTTTTCCCACCGTGATGTTCCTTGGTTGAGGCTGCAGCGAGAGGAACCGGAGCCATTTTCCATATGTCCAAGGATCCCGCGGTGGAGTAGCTGCGGCTGTTCACCCATAGAGATAACGCAGTTACCGCCGCGTGGATCCAGCTGATGTTTGGTTCCTCAGGGCTCCGAAATGGATGATCTGGGCAGCTTTTGGGGGCTGGAAATCTGCACGTAGCCAAGGTGGGATTTACCCTCCCTTCCCCTGCCTTGTACTGAATAGATGATGATGTGTGCCAGATGCCCCGTGCTGGAAGGAAATACAGGAGATCCTCCTGGGCACCGCATATTTGATTTCTACCTCGTTAGCAGCTGGGAACTCCTGCTGCTGTGCGGTATTCCTGTGCTGTTGATGGGAAGGAGAAGCAGCCATGCAAGTTTCCCCTGGGATGCACGGAGCTGACCCCCACGCGGCTGTGGACACCCTGTTGAGAGGCTCCGGATTTGGCCCGGCACCTCCATCCATCCTCTCTGGCTATCCCTCCTCCCCTTGATCAAATTCTGGCTGAGCGTGAAATTAAACTTGCAAATCGCAGCCCTTTTCTTTCCCTTTCTGTATTTTTTTTTTTTTGTCAGCTTCATTACTATGCACAATTCTTATGCACATACCTTGGGTACTGCAGGTTTTGAGGAAGGAAAATTAGCCAAAAATAATCATTTGGGATGGAGAACATCTACTATTTAAATTCCTCCCTGGAAGCCCTTTCATTGTTAATTATGAGCAGACTTGCAAGCAGCAGGGATTTTAATTTTTAGCTAGTTTTGATGTTGAAAAACCTGCCTTTGTTTCCAAGCTCCTTAGTTTTTACTTTTTTTTTGTGTGCGTGTATTTAACACTAAGAAAGCTCCTGGTGCTCAGATACTCGCTTTGTATCTTCAAAGTCTATCAGGAGCGGAGTTGCACTCGCAGTTAAGATATCAAAGCGGCGATGCTGCTTTTATCATGTGAACTGTTGGGAGAAGGGACAAAGTGACGAAGCTGTGATGGTGTGAAGCCCTGCTCTGGGCAGCGCTGGGAGTTTGTCTCTTTTTTTTTTGGGGGGGGGGGGGGGGGAGTCTTTGCAAAAACCTTGGGCTCCACCTGTGTTTTTGTGGGGTTGCTGAGCTTTGATGCTGGAGATGCCCATGGACTCATCGCTGATGTGGCTGGGGAAGGGAAGCACAGAATTGTTTGGGTTGGAATGGATCTTGAAGATCATCGAGTTCCAACCCTGCTGCCATAGGCAGGGCCAACTCCCACCAGCCCAGGTTGCTCCAAGCCCCATCCAACCTGGCCTTGAACACCTCCAGGGATGGGGCAGCCACAGCTTCTTGGGGCAACCTGTGCCAGGGGCTCACCTCCCTCAGTGAAAAATTTCTTCCTAATATCTCATCTAAGTCTCCCCTCTTCCAGTTTGAAGCCATTCCCCCTTGTCCTCTCACTACATGCCCTTGTAAAAAGTCCCTCCCCAGCTCTCCTGTAGCCCCTTTAGGTACTGGAAGGCCACTATAAGGTCTCCCCGGAGCCTTCTCTTCTCCAGGCTGAACAGCCCCAACTCTCCCAGCCTGTCCTCCCAGCAGAGGTGCTCCAGCCCTCGCAGCATCTTTGTGGCCCTCCTCTGGACTTGCTCCAACAGGTCCATGTCTTTCCTGTGCTGAGGGCTCCAGAGCTGGAGGCAGTATTCTAGGTGGGGTCTCACCAGAGCAGAGGGGCAGAATCCCCTCCCTTGACCTGCTGGAAAAACTTCTGATGCAGCCCAGGATACGGTTGGCCTTCTGGCTGCAATTGCAGTTCTTGTTCCCTCTTGCAGCATCAGGAGCCGACAGTTGGATCTTCTCAATCAGCCCCCCAAAAAATGATGGGGACAATGTGCCAACAGGGTTGACATGGCTCATGTTGGGTCTACAAGAGCTCCTCAACCGGAGCCAGCGTGAGCCCCAGTGCCACCCACGCCAGGCTGGGTAGGGAGAGAGGAATCCTCTTGATTTGCAGGACACATCTGCGGATCGAGCGCAGGGCTCCCGATTTAGTCGCAGGCTTTTGAAGTATATTGCCTTCATCCTTTCTTGTTCTGGCTGCTGTCACCCACGGTGCCTGGGTCAAGATGTGCGGCCTTATTACCAGCTCCAGTCGCTGCAAAATCCTTCCTTGTCTGCAAGGGGAGAGAAAAAAAAAAAAAATCAAATGGCTTTAAATTTAGCGTGTTTGGGGTTATTTTTATTTGCCTTTTAATTTTAAGCTGTCCAGGTTTGGTTTCTTCAGCTTTCCTCTGTAATCAAAAGGGTGAGGAGCTTCCTTTGCTCTGCAGCAGTGAGAGACCCAAACCTCCCACGCGGGCCAGATCCGGGGCACCGACCGCAGCCACGGGGACATGGCGGGAGCTGCTGGTGTCGAGGGGCCCTCTGCGGAAAAACAGGTTAAAAACAAGAACCTGCTTCCTTTGGGGAAACATCTGTTGTGTGCGTGGCTGAAAAATGGCCTTTGCAAAGAGCCCAGCTCCCTCCTGATGCCGCCTTCTTCCTCCTCCTCTTCCTCCTTTCCTGCCGTGTTCCTTTTCCCGGTCTCAGTCCCGATGTATCCCCCTCCCCGGTGCGTGTCGGGGAGCGGCGCTGGGTGCCAGCCTGCCCGAGGCTGTATAAAAGGAGACATTGTGTGCGGGAGCGTGGGAGGAAGCTCAGCGCCACGGCCCTGCCCCGGCCAAAAGCGACCCCCATGGGCTGTGGGGGCGATGGTGGTGTCCCCCCCAGAGCCCAAGCAGGCTGCACCCCCAGAAAAGCAAACTCCAAAAGGCAGCGATATGGGTTTTCCGAGTGGAAAAAGCCATCCCTTTGGGTGGGTGATGCAGGAGGAATGCCACCCAGATGCCTTGTGCATCCGAGGTTTTGCTCTTCTAGATGGGGGACCCTCTTGGGTGTCCCCTTCCAGCACCGCAGCTCCCAAATATTTGGGGGTCCCCCCTCTAGCCCCCAGCAGCATCTCCCACTGAGCACGGCGTGGGGTTGCTGGTGCCTCCAGGCAGCTGGTGCGGGTAAATTATTAGCCAGAAGCCGCCTGCGTCCGCAGGGGAAACTCCAGCCGCCTTTTGTTCCTGCCGGAGGAGACGGCTCTGCCCTCCTGCCTCACCCCAGCCCGGCTCCGTGCACCCCAGCCCCCCAACTTTGAGGGCTCCAAAGCCCCAGCTCTTGGCACCCCAAGGCCCTCCAGGTATGAGTGCTCCAATCCCCCGGCTCTGCGCCTCCCAGCTTTGACGGCTTCACGCCATGGCTTTGTATGCCTGAGCACCCCCCCCCGGACTCCGTGCACCCCAACATCCCCTGGCTCCGTGCACCCCGATGCCCTGGGTCAGTGTGTACCCCATTTCCATGCACCCCGATGCCCAGGCTGTGTGCACCCCAATCCCCTGGCTCCACATGCCCTGGTTCCCCAGCCCCGTGCACCCCAATGCCCAGGTCCAGTGCGTACCCCAATCCCCCAGCTCCATGCACCCCAAATCCCCTGCCTCCATGAACGCCAGTCCCAGACTCAGCGTGTACCCCAATCCCCCTGCCTCGGTGCTCCCCAACCCCTGACTCTGTGCACCCTAATCCTCTGGTTCCATGCACCCTGATCCCCCAGCCTCATGCACCCCAATTCCTGGCTCCATTCACCCCAATCTCTCAGCTCCACGCACCCCAATATTCCCTGTCCCGGTGCTCCCCAAACCCCCCATCCCTGTGCACCCCAATATTCCCCGTCCCAGTGCTCCCCATCCAACCCATCCCTGCGCACCCCAGTATTCCTGCCTTGGTGCTCCCTAGACCCTCCCATCCCCGTGTGCCCCAATATTCCCCATCCCAGTGCTCCCCATCTACCCCATCCCTGTGCACCCCAATATTCCCCATCTCAGTGCTCCCCAGTCCCCCTGTCCCGGTGCTCCCCATCCAACCCATCCCTGTGCACCCCAATATCCCTATCCCGGTGCTCCCCAGTCCCCCCCATCCCCCCCCACCCCCAATATTCCCCATCCCAGTGCTCCCCATCTACCCCATCCCTGTGCACCCCAATATTCCCCATCTCAGTGCTCCCCAGTCCCCCTGTCCCGGTGCTCCCCATCCAACCCATCCCTGTGCACCCCAATATCCCTATCCCGGTGCTCCCCAGTCCTCCCCATCCCCACGCCCCCCAATACCCCCATCCCGCTGCTCCCCCGTCCCAGTGCTC
>NW_009647028.1:1346548-1348876 GCF_000708025.1 Charadrius vociferus
GATGTTGTCTTTACACCTCTGCCCTTCTCGGGGTGGGGATGGGATGGGATGGGATGGGATGGGATGGGATGGGATGGGATGATTTATGGCAGCGGAGAATCTGATTATTTGGAGAAAAAAAAAGCGGCATTTTGGCGGCGTGATGGTAAATATTGAGTGGGTGACGGGCGGTCCCTGGGGTCCTGCTGCGACGGGCGAGGGTGTCCCCCTTCAAGGGACATGTTTTCGGGGTTCGTTATGTCCCGGCTTGTGACGAAATCTCAGGTGTGGAGTAGAGCCCATCCTTCGGCTCACACACAGGTGGGGAAACTGAGTCACGGAAAAGCGAGAGACCCACCGAAAGACTACAGGGGACTGTTGGGGACACAGGTGTCCCTGTGACACCTCTGGCGTGGCCCGGCAGGGCTCGTGGGTCACGAAACCTATAAAAAAAAATAATAGATATTTGTTTTAGCATCACCAGGAAAAGGGAAGAGCTCCAAGGGCGAGCGGGAGGGAGATGAGTCACGGTTTCCCTTCCCCCGAGCAATGTCCCTGTCACCCCTTTCCCACCACGGCATCCTTCCTTCCCGGGGTTTGGCACGGGGCTGGCTCTGGGCTCGTCCGCTTGGGAAAAGGCAAGACTTGGGGTGAAAGGAAAAAAAAAAAAAAAAAAAAAAAAAAAAACGGGAAAATTTTTTTTCCCCAAAAGGAGCCTCGTGCCTGGGAGGGAAGGAGAGGAGATGCTCCCCTAGAGCTCTTGGGGCAGAGCTGTGCCTCGGTTTCCCCCTCCCCGTGCCTCAGTTTCCCCCCTCCCCGTGCCTCGGTTTCCCCCTAGATGCGGAGCTCAGCAGAGCTTTGGGGCTGCCATCTCCCCCATCAAAGGGGGTTTTAAGGAGGAAGGTGCCGAGGGCTGAAGTTGTTCCCTCCGCACCCCGGAAAACGGGTGCCGCGACACCGATTTCTTGCGAATACGGCTATCGTGCCGAAAAAACTGTCGGTGCTAAAGGCTCCAGGCGGAGCGGCGGGGCTCTGGGATGTGCTGGGCCGCGGCCGCGGCGATATCTGGGGCTCGTTTGCGCTACGAGGGAGGAACGTGGGTCACGAGGGGCCCGGCGAACTCTTGGCAGGGCCGGGGAGCGATGCTCGGGAAGCGAGCCACGGTAGCCAGCGGCGCCGGGCAGCTTGCCCTCGCCTCTCCCCGCATCCATCTCCGAGATGTTCTGGTTTTATTCCCTAATTTTCGGGGCAACCTCATGCCGGAGACTTTCAGGGGTGAACCTCGCAGCCCTCGAGCCGCCGGCGGAGCCAGGAAGCTGCAAACCTCTTAAATTTGGGTTTTAGCCATTTTGGCCGCCGGGAGCAAGCCGACTCCTCTTGGAGGACAGGGATGTAAGAACCCAGCGCCGGCCGCGGGGAAAAGCTGGGAAAGAGAGAAACAAAAGGGGAGGAGAAGCAGCGAGGAGGGGAAGAGGCTCACGTGGCTTCCCGGGGCACCGGCCAAGCGCCTCCGGCATGAGAACAACCTCCGGGTCCGTCACGTCCCCCCACGCAGGCCATGCACCGGTCCCTCGGCCGGTGCCGGGCGGGAGGCAAACCCCCTTCCTGCCTTTTCCGACGGGGTGGGCGCTCCGGTTGCCGCGTGGCAGCCAGAGAGACCAGCCAGCACGCGATCCCCTGCCCGATGCCGGTCTCCTCCCTTCTCCTGCTCTCTGCCCCTGGTCTCCAGCACTGTCTTAGTGTTTTCTTCTCTTTTTCTCCAGCTCAGGGTGTTGGTCGTGAGGGAGAAGACTCCCTGTGAGAAGGACGCCCGGGGACCGTGCTCGCTTCTGCTCTCTTACCCAGGTTTTGCTCCCGCCAAGGATGCTCTGCCCGCTGCTCGTCCTGGGAGCGCTGGTGCTCAGCCTGGCAGGTGAGCGGAGCTGGGAGAGGGTTTGGGGTCGGCGTGGTCTGCGTGTCACCACCCCGAAGGGGATGTCCTCAGTGCCACGTTCATCCCCCACAAAGCTGCCTTTGAGCTGTGGTTCCCGGAGGAAGCACCCGCAGGGTGTTTCTCCTGATTTCGTGGTCCTCCGGCAGCGCAGAGCTGGGTGTGACGGCTTCTGGCTCACATGGGCCACTGCCTCCCGCGCGCAAAGCCAAGAGAGGACCAAATCCTGAAGGTTTCTGACTTACCTGGGTCTGTCCCCATGTGCTGCGGCTCCTGGTCACCTCCCCCCCGCCGCCCAAAGTTGCAGCACCTCAACCTGCGAGAGATGTCGGGAGTGAATCCTTTGGGGATGCTCAGCAGCCGTTGCGGCCAGCCCGGGTCATGTTCCTAAAACCCGCTGGACTTTATTATTAGCCGGC
>NW_009647028.1:1348954-1355281 GCF_000708025.1 Charadrius vociferus
CTGGCCGGTCTCCTCCAGCCTGGCTCCTTCCCTCAGCTCCTCATCCTCCCTGCTCAGGCTCTTGCTTCAAATTTAAGGTCTCATCGCTGCCCTCGTCCCCGGGCAGGGATCTGCTGCGGGTCACGGCTTTGCTGCGTTCTGCAGCGGTGTTGAGGTCGGAATATAACGCAAATCCGTGGTCCAAGATGAGACTTTTCCCCTTTTCCTCCCCGTTTTGGGGTTGGGAAGAATCAGGGAATGAAGCGCTTACGGTGCCCGGGGTCTGTTTTGGGGGATGGCGCTGTTCGCTGCCAACGGGCACCCCGGGACCAGCGCCGAGCGGTGGCGGGTCCGGTGGCCCCGGCACGCTTGGCGTCGCTCCCTGATGCGGTGGCAGGGTTGGTGTCGTGCTGTGGCTTGGGGACGTGGTCGGCGTCTCACCATGGACGCCAGGGCAGGGTTGGCATCGCGCCGTGGCACGCCGGTTGGCATCACGCTTGGAGCACTGGTGCCATCTAGTGCTTGTCAGCCTGGCCACCGCGCTGCCCCGGAGCTGGTTTGTCCTGGGAACACGGGACTGTGTCCCCGCTGCTGTCACCCACTCCTCGTGGGGAGAAACTGGGCTGCGTGTCCCCAGAGGGGTGTAGGTTTGGGTGCACGTAGCCACAGCTAAAGGCGGTGATGCCCCAGGTTTGGTGCTGGATGTGGGGCTGTCTTCTTGCTGGCTTGGCCGGGGGACAGCGATGGGGACAGTCCTGAGATGCCACCTGGTCCCTCCCATGGACATCCCTTGATTTGCTTAGATGTTACCCGGATAGAGAATTAAGGAGATGCTTCTGCAGGGTCTCACCACCGTGTGCTTTTGTCCTCGCCACCCTCCCGCAGGTGCCATGGAGATCCAGGTTCCAGATGAGCCCGTGGTGGCTCTTTTTGGCAGAGACGCCACCCTGCACTGCTCCTTCTCCCCGGAGGCCAACTTCAGCCTCGACGACCTGAGCCTCATCTGGCAACTGACGGACACCAAGCGCTTGGTCCACAGATTCTCCGGTGGCCAGGACCAGCTGGCGGACCAGGTTGGGAGCTACGCCAACCGTACGGCCCTCTTCTACGACCAGCTGGCCCAGGGCAATGTCTCGCTGCTCCTCCGACGTGTGGAGATCTCGGATGAGGGCAGCTTCACGTGCTTCGTCCGGGTCCGGGACTACAGCAGGGCAGCTGTGACGTTGCAGGTGGCAGGTGAGAGATGGGGAGTTGGGGTGTCCCTACATGTTGCCCCAAAGAGAAGGGTTCTCTGTCGTGCTTTGCTCTTCTGTGGAGCCTCTTTCCACCCTTGCCATGGTCTCCCCATGAGGTCAGGTCTCTGTTAGAGACCAACCAGCTGCATCTCCCCAAAATATTGCTGGTGGGGGTTGCGGTCCCTTCTTTGCCATGGTGGAGAGGCTCTCAGTTGAGAGGCCACCTGGAAGCATGGCCATATATGAACCAAAGCTTGGGAGGCGTCAGCTGGTTGGTCTTATCAGCTGGAAGAGTTTGTCCTGGGGCTTGCCCAACCTCATTGGGTTGTTTCGGATCCTGATCCTTTGGTCTTCTCCGTCGCCTCACGCCAACTGTCCTCTCCCTTGCAGCTCCGTACTCCAAGCCCAATATGAACCTGGAGCCCAACAAGGACTTGAAGCCAGGAGATCTGGCGGCCGTCAGTTGCCACGCTTCCCGTGGCTACCCCGAGGCCAGCGTCCTCTGGCAGGACAGCCGGGGCAGCAACATCACGGAAAACGTTACCACGTCCCAGGTGGCCAACGAGGAAGGTCTCTTTGACGTGCACAGTGTCCTCCAGGTGCTGGTGGAGCCCAGCATCACCTACTCCTGCCTGGTGCGGAACCCGGTGCTGCAGCAGGAGACCCACGCCTCTGTCACTATCACAGGTGAGCCATCAAGGGCCAAAATTGGGGGAAGGAAGGGGATGGGCTCTGTCTGAAGAAGGTCACCGTGGTGGCACTGGGATCCCTACTGTGGCTCAGAGCCACCCTGGGGGTTGCTACCCCATATCCTTGCTCTACCTCGCTCCCCAAGGACCTACAAGGGTGACTTGAGGCTGTGTTGTCCTCCCCGTCACCCCACGCCAGTGTCCCAGCTAGAACCGGCGTCTCTAGTTCTTAGTCTCTCGCTTTGCTAGTTGCCTCGTCCCAGTCTAAACCACCCCAGAAAGCCAGCACGGGGCACGCTAGTTGTCTTCTCCTTAGCGCGTGGCCGTGGGATGCTCTCAATTTGGGGTTCTCCATCCCAGCTGCGACAATCCTACTTCCGAAATACAGGTTGGAGGAGTTCACGGAGCACGTTAAGCTTCTCTCCAAGCTCTTCCCGCTGCCTTCCCAGAGCTCTTTATAACCTTGTGTGCTCCCCGGTAGCATTAATTAGCGTTTAATTACCCTTGGTATGGCACTTAATGAGTTGGGAGGGTGGGTCCTCAGTGGAGCATAACCTTTTTGGTTGGATGCACCGAAAACTCGTGGGGGTGCTGCTGGTTGGGAGCAGAGGGGTGACTTTCGCGTGGGCTCCCGAGTGCGCGAGCAAGTGGTCAGCCTTGGGGTGATGTCAGATCAAGGTTCGGGATAAGACTTTATTTGAAGAAAGAGCAATATTACAGGGGGGAAAAAAATCAGATTTCCAGTGCTGCAGGAGATACCCCCCAAACCCCAGTGGTCCCTGCCAGGTTATCCCGGCCCCTGGGGAAGATGTCCCCATCCTTCCCAGCCCCATGGCGTGAGATGAGAGGGAGAAAGGGAGTGGGTGCAGCATCATCTACTGCTTCTCTTGAGCTTCTTAGCAAGTGAAGGGTCCCCCTGCCATTTGAACTCATTAGGGCAATTATTTAAAAACTAATGAAGTATTTTAAGGAGGGACTCAACTTGCCACTTCCCCGGCCAGATCCAGACCTGCTGGGGGAGGCCATAATTAGAGACACCGATGGTTTTCTTTCCAAAGCCCCACCTTGTGCCACCGACTCCTTCCGTGGGGATGTGCCCTTGGCCACCGTGGGGTCCCGAATGCCAGGCACGCGTCCCCCTGCTCGGGCTGCGCCGCTCACCGTGGTGGTATTTCTCTTCCCCTCCCCGTGCAAGGCCAACACCTCGCCTTCCCTGCCGTGGCTCTCTGGGTGACGGTGGGACTGGCCGTCTGCGTCGTGGGGCTACTTGCCGTCCTGGCGTACGTGTGCCAGAAGAAAATCCGCCAGAGCTTCGAGGAAGAGGAGGAAAACGCAGGCAACGTGGCGGGTAACCCCCTGGAAAGGGATGGGGGTTTGCAGGGAGCGATGGGTGGGTGGAAGGCGATGGATGGGGAAGAACCAAAGCAAATTTTAACCGGCGCAGATTTGCCTTGGTGGTGGCATCTTTTAAAGGATGAAGGGATGCTCGGAGCTGCTGGGGTTGGTGGGCACCAGCAGATCCGTGCTGGAGAGCCCGTGGCGAGCTGCGTGCATCGCTCCAGGCAGCTCTTTCAAACATACGTCTGGTTTTCCTCCCACCCAGTGGATCTCCCCCTTTCACCTTCCTGCTCTGAGCATCCCCTGCCGGTCTGGTACCCACACCTGGACACGTGTGGAGCATCTCCTCCGATAAAGCGCCTCTTGCACTTGCCGCTGTGGAAATGCCGAGCGCTTTGCCACATGGAAATAGCATGAGAGAGGTGCTCCATGCTCTTGTTTTCTGCATCTTCTGTTTGCTTTTTCTTTTTGGTTTTTTTTTTTTTTATTACGGAGAGATGTTGGCACAAGAAGGGGGGCTTTGTTGCTTTAAAAAAGCCACCGTGCTCGGAAAATGGCTGCAGAAGCAGTTCTGCTGGCGTTCCCTCTTTGTTTTTTCTCCCCGAATCCCGAGGCGCTGGCTCTGCCGAAGCCTTTCCCCTGCCAGCGTCGTACCGCGGGGCTGGGACCCGCAGCCTTCCTCCCCGGGGGCTCCCGCTCCTCTCCTCCTCCTCGCTCTGCTGGGGGAGGAAGATTGCCACCGTGATGCCTGGCTGTCGGGTGTCCCCAGCGGTGGGGGCCGAGACGGTTTTTCCCCCTCAGATCGCAGAGAACCATCTGCAGGAGACATATATAAAATATATATATAGGTTTGGGGTTTTTTAAACCTCTGTTAGAGAGTATTTTCTCCTCGGCCGAGGGATTTGCAGCGCGGTGATGCTCAGCCGTGGCCCCGGGCCAGCTGACCTCAGTCCTTTAGCATCAAGACGCCGCTCCCAGCCCGCGATATTTTTGCCCCGACGGCTGCATGCCCTTCGCAGTGACCTTTTGCTGTGCCTCTTGCTGAAGGCAGAAACCGGGCAGGGACGCTGCCCGTGAACCTGGTGGCCGTGGGAGGTGGGAGCAGCGATTTTTGCTGGTTTTTCTGGCCGGGAAACAGCATCGTGGCATGTCATACCCATGGGATGCAAAGCTCCGGGGCTCCTGGACGGCGTGACAACCTGGGTGCTGCGGGATGGAGAAGGGGATGCTCATCCCTCGGTGCCGATGGGGTTTCCCAGAGGTGAGGGGGGGGAGGATCCGTGGTCTCCCCGCTAAGCCCCTCGCCGAGCGCCGCTCCAGATGGCCGCTGTGCTATAAATAGGGAGGTGAGCGGCTGCGCTGCTTCGCCCGGGAGCTGTGGCTTTTTCTCTTTTGCTTGTTTAGGGGATGTGCCATCCCGGCCCAGCCTTGCGCTGGGGGAGATCCCCCCCCGCCACGGGGTGCTGGGTGCAGGTGGGTACCAGTCGCCTCCTCCCCGAGCATCCCCCCGTGGCTTGGCAGCTGCTGGTCCCGGGGATACGCGGTGACGGTGGGTGGCTCGGAGCAGCCGGGGACGGTGGCCATCCGCAGGACAGCCCGGGAAAGTGGGGTTCGGGGTGGGTGCTAGGGATGCTTCACACGCTCCAGCTTGCTCTTTCGCAGGGGCGGAGGAGCAGGACGAGGAGGGGGAAGAACCCAAGACAGGTGGGTGCGCGATGCTCGTGTCCTCTATACCTTTGTGCCTTATAGCGCGCGCTCGTGCTACTGTCCCCTACGCGAGGAAACATCCTGACGTGCTTTGCGCCCTCCATCGATGCTCAGCGCCCCCGTGCTGTTCCCCGCTCTTCGACGCGCCCCTCATTCTGGCAGCTCCTTGATAAGCCACGCTATCTTTTAATTAAAAAAAAAAAAAAAAGAGCACTTAACGGCGCTGTGCTGTCATCAAACGGGTTAATTATATGCCCGGTGATTGCCTTTATCTGCTGGTGCACCCGCTTGGGATGCCACCTTCCTTCGCTGCTGGGGAGATTTAGGGACGGGGGGGTTGGTTGGAGATGGAAATTGGGGGGTCTGACCACCCACTGGTTTGCTTTTTTGCAGCTCTGCAGCTGCTGAAGAGCGCGGAGGGCGAAGACGGTGAGTGGCTTTGCACAGGACCGCAGGCTGCCTTGAGGGGAAGGTTTCTTCTAAGCACGCTGGAGATGATGCTCAGGTCTAAGCGGAAAGCATCTATCGCATCTCCATCACTGGGTCTTGGGGTCTTTAATTTGTTTTATTTCCCATTTCCCCCGTTTTTCCCCCCCTTGGTTTTCTTCCCCCCTTGGTTTTCTTCCCCCCTTGGTTTTCTTCCCCCCTTGGTTTTCTTCCCCCCTTGGTTTTCTTCCCCCCTTGGTTTTCTTCCCCCCTCTTCCCCCCTTGTTTTTCTTCCCCCCTTTCTTTTCTTCCCCCCTTGGTTTTCTTCCCCCCTTGGTTTTCTTCCCCCCTTGGTTTTTTTCCCCCCGTTTTCCTCCATTTTTTTTCTCCCTTTTTTTCCTGTTTCCCTCCCCCCATTTTTTCATTGTTTTTTTCTTTATTTTTCATTTTTTCCCTTCCAGTTTTCAATCGAATTTCCCCAGATCAATCCTTTCCCAGCACTTTCCTGCTCCGCCTCGGGTGGCGCTTGCTCCGGCAACCGCTCGTATCTTGCCAGCAGCGATGGAGCAGCGCAACCCGCAGCGTCTCTTCTCTTCTCGGTGCCGAGAAAAGCCTTGTGCCACCAACCTGGCTCTTTGTGAGGAATTTGGGTCTTTTTTTTTTTTTTTTTTGAGTTGCCAAGGGTTTGCTAAGAGGAGAGGAATTGCTGGCGTCGGTCCTCACCTTGCGGAGAGGGAGGTGTGACCTTCATCCCTCCCTGCGCACAATTCCCCGGCAGCAGCTTGGTGCTGAATTTCTGGTGGAAATTCATGAAAATTGGAGTCCCGCGGCTCCTGTTTCGCCCTTTCGGTACCTTCTCCCAAACCTCCCGGCTCGAGGCTGCCAACATCCCGTCACCCATCCCAGCCCGGTGATGGGCTCCAGCGCTTTCCATGCCGGGTCAGCCCCGCCCT
>NW_009647028.1:1355354-1369355 GCF_000708025.1 Charadrius vociferus
CGTTTCTTATTAAAGGCTGCTAATTTAACCCTGCTTTTTCTCTAAAGCCATTCCCTCCCCACCCCAATAGGTTCATAAAAGCCTTTTTTCTCCCTTCCCCTTCACACCTTTAATGAAGCATCAACCAGTTCTGCTTTTCCTCTTCTTTTTTTCCCTCCTCCCTGCCTTTATCTCCCCCTCGCGAGCTGCCGTGGGCTGCGCTCGCCTTCCCACCCCCTCGGCTTTTCATCCCCCATGCAGCCCCTTTGCTTAACCCCACGCGCGAGACATCACCCGCTCGCTCCTCGACGGCTTTTGCCGCACAAATGAAGCTTGAATGAATAACATCTCCCAGGGTTTGCTGGCTGCGGCGGGGTTTCTAGCCGAGAAGATGGATGGAGGGATAAAAACACGCCTACGTGTGCCTGGTTGTATTTGCCTAGGGCTGGTATCGGATCTGGGAGTAGGGAAGATTGCAGGGTGATCCCAGTTTTCCAGAGCTGGGAGCTGCCGGCAACCAAATTAACTCATTAATTTGGACCTGTGGATTGGGGTCCATCCAAGTCCGTCTAGTCCAACCGTTGGGTAGATGATCCAGAGGTAGATGATCTCCAGAGGTCCCTTCCAACCCTGACCGTTCTGTGATTCTGATCTTTCTGTAATTATTATTCTTTTTTCACGTCTTTGCCAATTTTTAGTGCTTCTATTTTTCCCTCCCCAGATAACGAGCAAGAAATTGATTGACGGAAGCTCCGACACCCCCAAGCAGCGCCCTGTGACCTGGACCAGCCGAGGTGTTTCCGGCAGGGTTGAGCTCCGGGTCCCCTGGGGAGGGCACGGACCTGGTGCCACCCTTCGTCCCGTCCTGTCACCCTCCTCCTTCCCCGCCCGTGTCTTCGGGGCGCCCTGGGGCTGGAGAGAGGCTGCGTCTCTTTATCCCTGGTGAGCCCTGAAGACCGCTGCATCCTTCCCGGGGACGGTGTGTGCGGGGAGGAGGCTCCGTCTGTCCGTCCCCACGCTGGGCTGAGAGCAACCAGGATGGACCGTTCCCTCCAGCACCCTCTGTGCCTGCTCCTGCATCACCGCAGCTGAGCCAGCCGCCTTCTAGGTGCCTTCCAGGGCAAATTTCGGGTGCCCTTCCCAAGCCCAGAGGCCTCGAGAGGGTTGATGGGCTCAGCGAGGTCCCTAGGAGCAACCGATGGAGCTCTGGAGGCTCCAGAAAGATGGATGGAACGTGCAGGACCCCCAGGCACAGGGGGACAGAGCTGGTGCTCTCAGCCCTGATGGATGCACCGATCTGAGGACGTATAGGGACAATTAGTTTTTCACATTGCACCACCGTGGTTCATAGACTCGTAGAATGGTTTGGGTTGGAAGGGACCGTTAAAGGCCATCTGGTCCAACCCCTCTGCCATAAGCAGGGACATCTTCAGCTACATCAGGTTGCTCCGAGCTTCATCCAGCCTGACCTGGAATGTTTCCAGGGATGAGGCATCTCCCACCTCTCTGGCCAACCTGGGCCAGGGTTTCACCACCCTCATGGTGAAAATTTTCTTCCTTCTATCTAGTCTAAATCTCCCCTCTTTTAGTTTAAAGCCATTACCCCATGTCCTATTGCGACAGGTCCCGCTAAAAAGTTTGTCCCCATCTTCCTCGTAAGCCCCCTTTAGGTACTGGAAGGCCACTGTAAGGTGTCCCGGAGCCTTCTCTTCTCCAGGCTGAACACCCCCAACTCTCCCAGCCTCTCCTCCCAGCAGAGGGGCTCCATCCACCTGATCGTATTTGTGGCCCTCCTCTGGCCCCGCTCCGTGTCCTTCTGCTGTTGGGACCCCCCGAGCTGGAGGCAGCACTGCAGGGGGGTCTCCCTGGAGCGCAGCAGAGGGGCAGAACCCCCTCCCTCGCCCTGCTGGCCACGCTGCTGGGGATGCAGCCCGGGATGTGGTTGGTCTTCTGGGCTGCCAGCGCACATTGGTGGCTCACGGCCAGCTTTTCATCCACCAGTACCCCCAAGTCCTCCTCCTCAGGGCTGCTCTCAATCCCTTCATCTCTGAGCCTGTGGTGATACCAGGGGTTACCCTGACCCAGGTGCAGGACCTTCCACTTGGCCTTGTTGAACCTCATGAGGTTCACATGGGTCCACTTCTCAAGCTTGTCCGGGTCCCGCTGGATGGCATCCCGTCCCTCAGGCATGTCAACCACATCGCTCAGCTTGGTGTGTCATCTGCAAACTTGCTGAGGGTGCACTCGATCCCACTGTATGTCATTGATGAAGATATTGAACAGTACTGGTCCCAGTATGGACCCCTGAGGGATGCCACTTGTCACTGATCTCCACCTGGACATTCAGCTGTTGACCACCACTCTCTGGATGTGACCATGCAATCAGTTCCTCATCTACCAAACAGTCCACCCATCAAATCCATATGTCTCCAACTTACAGAAGGATGTTGTGGGACACCGTGTCAAAGGCCTTACAGAACTCCAGATAGATGACATCTGTAGCTCTTCCCTTGTCCACTGGTGCAGTCACTCTATCGTAGAAGGCCACCAGGTTGGTCAGGCAGGACTTACCCTTGGTGAAGCTGTGCTGGCTCTCTCGAATCACCTCCCTGTCCTCCATGTGCCTTGGCATAGCTTCTTAGAGGATCTCTTCTGTGGTCCTCCCAGACACAGAGGTGAGGCTGACGGGTCGGTTCCTGCTGGACTTTTGTTTTTGCCTTAAATGCAAAATCCCATCGGGGCGGTTATCCCCTGCTTCAAATGAACTGGGGGTGTGTGTGTGGGAGGGGGTGTGAAAGGCAGGGCTTGGGGGGGTGACCTGCTGGCCAGGTGAAGCCTCCCTGTCCTCCCCGTGGTGACAAAGCTGGTGCTTTGGGGGCTAAAGCACTGCTGGGGACTAACCTGGTTGGTGCATGGGGTGAAGGCTACATGTTTCCCATGAGGTCAGGGGGGTCTTTGCCCCCGTGTGTGTCCTGGGGTCCTCCCTCCGCTGGTGGGTACCGGCAGGGTGTGTGGGGCCACCCAAGCTGCCGGGGTGAAGAGGGTGACGTGGGCCTGTGGTCCCGCTCCGGTGGGTGGAGAAGTTCTCACTGTGCCCCTCGATGGCTCTTCTGCTGGTTTTCGTCGTTATTTAAAATCCAGAATCTGAAGGGTTTTTTTTTTTTGTGTGCCTTGACAAATAAATTTGGGGGTTGTTTTAGACAGTGCTTTCCAGGCTCTGTGTGGTCTCCGTGATGCAGCTTTGTCCGTAATAAGTTTAAATATTGAAATTCCCAGAGCAAAACCTTTATGTGCCCCTCTCAGCCTGGTCTGTTCCACGGTCCCCTGCTGCCACCGCAGCACTTTGCACCGTGTCACCCTCATCCATCACAGGCAGAAAACCACTCCAGCGATGGAGAGGTGCCTGCCCTCAGCCCTCCTCTTTATTTTGATACTTCGAGCGGCAGAACGAAAAGCAAAATCCAGAAGGGACATCGTCGTCTGTCTGAGATCGCTCCGAAATTCGGGCTGGGTCTGATGGGGGGCCTGATGGCAGCCAGTGGGGAAGGGACCTTCCTAAATCACTCGCAGAGGATTATTTTTAGCTGTCCTTCCCCGAGCGTGAAGGCAGACTCTGCATTCCAACAGAAAAAAATATTTCTAAAAGCGAGACAAGGGAAAGTGTACTGGTACCAAACTGGGATTAGGGAAGGGATGGATGGTGGTTTCGTTTAGGGGCTTTGATCTACAGCCTGAATTAAGCAATTTTTAGCGAGGTGCCAGGAGGTACCATTAATATTATTTAGCACCCAGAGGCTGGGCTGGGGGAATGAAGCCATTAACCACCCCCAGCTCCTTGGTGGGCGGCAGGATGAGTTGTCCCCACATCCAGGACAACTTTAAAGGTCCTGAGATGGTGCCAGCATCCCTGGGGATGTCTCCTCCAGCTCGCAGCTTTCTGGGGCATTTCTTTGGACAGATTAGAGGGTTTTTTTTATCGCAAAATACAGTCTGGGCCATGCAGAGAGGGGAGATCTTGAGGGTGGCAGGGGAGAAAATGATAATTAAACTGTGGCAGCTCAGGGAAAATATTGCTCAGGTGGCTCAGGCTGATGAGCCGTCCCAAACTGTGAGCTTCTGCTCGCGGCTGAGCCCTTCCCCGCTGTCCCTGGGAGGATGCGCTGGGCTTTGGTATGGGATAAAGCACCCCAGGAGGAGCTTAGTTGTCCCCCTCGTCCCCAAGTGCCATCCTGCTTTTGGGGTTGTCCAGGTGATGGGTCTTTTGGGGGAAAGAAACCACCCGTCCTCTTCTTCAAGATCTTAATCCAACACGCTGGTTTATGGGTGCGGTGGATGAGACACAGGTAGGGATGAGGCCGGTTGGTTGGGGTGCCGTGGCTCTGCGGGGTTCTTTTCCATTCCCCAAACCCCCCAACACCCTTCTCCACCCGCTCCCAGAAATTAGTGAATCTGGCAGCTGGGAAAAGTGGGATTTAACAGGGACGCAGAGAGTGAAGGACCCAGCCCTGAGAGCTGGCAGCAGCTCAGCTGCTGGAGCTCGCTCGTGTTTGCTCTCATCCCTCCCGGGAGCAGGCGAGGCTGCGAGTTCATCCAAACACCTCCGACGGGTGAAAACACAGCACAAAGTCGCATTTGGCAGATTATTTCAGAAAGCGCTGGGGTGAGTCTCTCCCCAGCGCCGATCGATGGCCGCGCCATTCTTCCCATCAATAATAAATAAAGGGCTCCTGCTTCTCCTATTGACCTCATTACGGAGGGAGGGGAGGATGGAGATGCTGAGCCGTGATGCTGCCTCCCCCCGAGGACTGCGTGGGGTGGAGGATGGAGGATGGGATGGGATGCGATGGGATGGGATGATGCCCCTGTGGTCCTCTGCGGAGCGGCATTGCTCTCTGTCCCTGTTGTCCTGCTCACGGATTGGGCATGTCCCTCAAGGCAGGAGGGATGCTCTGGAAACCCTGCGAGGTGGGTCGGACCCAAGAGCTGCCCAGCACCCATGGGTGCCCCTGCCCTGCGATGCGGACCGGCGTTGTTTTCCAGAGATGAAGGATCTGCAAGAAGCACCATTTTCTACATGGACTCCTTTCCATGGGGTGATGTGCCCTTCATCAGGATGAGGAGCATCCGCCTCCTACGCTGCCCCCAAATACCCAATTCTTGGCCTCGACATTGCCGGGCCAGACCCAAATTCAGCTGGAAAGCTCAGAGCAACCTGGCTGAGCCGCTTTCTCATTTTAAGGCCACTGCAAAAGTAGTATCTGACTTTCCTGGGAAAAGCGGAGCCCGGAAGCAGCCCCAGGGCTGGATCTTCCCACCGCTCAGCTCATGAAGGTGAGGAGCAAAGCTCTGAGGCCGGGGCTGTGAGCCTGGGGGGGAAGCTCCTCTTAGCGAGAGGGAATTCAAAACCCCACTTTCTACCTCTGCTCATAGCTTTTCCCAGGAAGCCACATCCAAAAATCTTTAAATCACTCGAAAACCCCAGGATTTGTTGCATATGACCAGTTTTTATTTTATTTCATTTCATTTCCCTTTTCTTTCCTCCCAGTGCAACAACTGGGATGGAGAAACCGCCCAGCTCCACGCCAGCTCTGCTTGGGGGATTTGCTTTCCACGGGCAAGTTGGGACCAACGCAAAGCACTGGTGCACTCAAAAGCTCCTTTTTGGCAAAAAAAAAATAAAAAAAGAAGGCCTTGAAAAACTCTCCGCTTGTGCCATTGATCCCGGTACCCAAATCCTTTTGCTGGGGGATGAAGACGTGGTATTCCCAAGGGAATGATGTGGAGTTGGTGCTTTCAGAGCCAGTTTTTCCCTCCCAGGACCCATTTTTTTGGGAGCCAAATCCCAAGCGGGCTATTCCCTGCAGCCGCAATGCACCTGGTCCTGCTAAGTCAGAGTTAACGGAGGGGTTGAGAGACATTTTAATTACAGATTTGGCTATCCTGCGTGATTTATCCCGGGTAACTCGAGCAATTTATCCATCAGCATTTATAAGGGATCTGAAGCAGAAAGGAAGCGCGGGGAGTATTTATCGCCGTGACTCAGAAGTCGTTTAAGAGAGATTTGAAACGAAACGGTGATGTTGCTCAAAAAAACCCCAACCCCTACCTGGCATGAAGAAGTTGTCTCCAGCCAGGAAAATTAATGAGCGATATCGTTTCCAAACTCCAATTCCCCTCTTTTCCTGCGTTAGCCGAGCTGGGGGTTCGTTTCTTTTCGGGATGCGCAGCCGAAGCGTGGCATGGGGGCGAGGGAACCGGGGTGCCGTTTCAGCGTCGTTTTATGATGGGGTGGTGTCTCAATGTCGTTTTAACCATCGTTACTCAACGGTGGGTGAGACAAACCGCCCCCCTCCCCCCCGGCAATGCCGTCGCAGGCGGGTTCTGAGCCGCTGCGCTGCAGATGCGGCGATAGCATCGTTTTCTCGGGGAGCGGCGAAGAGAGGTTGGTGTTGCTTAATGAGCCTTAGAGAAGCATGTGCTGTCTCAGGTAAGGTGATGTTGCTTAAATATTGCCAGAGAAGCATTCAGTTCCCCTGTTAATACAGTACTTAACACTCCAGTGAAAAAGGACCCTGGCAAATAAACGGATGCCTTCGGATGAGCCATCTCGGGAAAATGTGCCGACAGTGCAGTTCCTTTCCATGCCCGACGGAGAAATGATTTTTCTCCTCTCAGGTGGTGAAGCTGCGTATAAAAATGAAAAATTCAGGAGGAGGCTCATCCCAAAGGGTCAATGGGATATTGCTTCCTACAGCATGGGTCGAAGACCTCCGTGTGGGACTCCTCAACCGAAGGCTTTCCAAGGAGCATGGATGGGACGTACGCAACCATTGGCCTTCCCCTTCTAGCGGGGCCTCAATGAAGACCCTGAGCTCTTGTTAGCGCAGGGAAGGACAGACCACTACAGCAAAAAGGAGATGGCCCCCAGTGTCCTTCATTCCCGGCGGAAAGCTGTAGTCAGAGGACTTTGCAGATGGAAAGGGTTTCCTTCAGAACTATTAAATACAGATTACAGTGATGGATGCGGCACTTGCTGCGGCGCGAGAGCCAGGAGGCGGTGGACGGGGAGGTTTTGTTGCTGCCTATTGATCTCTTTTGCTCCCAAACGGGCATAAAAGCTGTTCCCCACCCAACAGGTTCAGACTTTTAAGGCCAGTGAATCTCCCACCCCGGTTTTCATCCCAGATGCCAGAATTTATCTCACACCATCCTTCTCCTGGGGCTTTGACCTGCCAGCCTTAGGCTGGGAGACATTGCAAGGTGTGAGAAATACACCTTTGAGCAGAGAAACTTTGGGCTGTGCTGGCATGAGACACGGGGCTTGGGCTGTGCGTGGCTCCTCGGATTTCTAGGTGAGCTACGCCTCTCCCTTTGGAGCGGGAGCAAAGGTGCGTGGGGTGCAGGCACCCATGCATGTTGACTTGGTTCCTCATTGAGATGGTTTGCAGGAGATTGGGTGAATACCCCCTGGACTTCCAGTGCCGTGTCCTGCTGCCAGACTGGGTGATGGGGCTGTGGGCAGGACAAGCATCACCTCCCCCCCTCCTGGATGCCTTTGGCTGCAGCCCCCCCAGGAAACACAGCTTGAGGGGTAAAGGACACCCACGTAGCACAGGGATGAGCTGGGTTTGGAGATGACCCACGGCTTGCTGAATTAATAAAGAGGGCTTGAGCTGCCGGAGAGGTTTTTCTTGTTGTATCATTTATTCATCACTCATAAAAATATAAGGGGCAAGGCTGGGACACAGAGATCATGCCAGAAAAGGACGGCGTGCGCGTGTGTGGCATTATTCACGCTCCGGGGAGGCAACAGGGAATGCTTAATGCATAGGGCAGCAAGGGAAGGGGATCCCACCAGGAATTTCAGTGCACCCCCTCGGTCTTGGTGGGAGCTTTGCTCGTCCAGCTCACGGCTGCGGTCCCCCCTAAAAGCCAACCCCACCCCAAACCCATCCTGCAGATCTTAGCGGACCAGGAGGAAGGTGCTTCAGCCAGTAAACCCCGTTTCCCTGGGCACCCGCGTAAAGCGCCATGAGAAACACGCCATGAATACAACCACTCAGGCTAAAAAAAACCCAAAACCCTCCCGCCACGTTCGGCCTCGCTGCTGAGGAGCGGGTGCCTGCAGGGCATCACCCCCGCGTCGAGGGGACCCTGCTCGCCGGGCTCTGTCACCACGGCACGCAGCTCTGAGTGACCCCCCCCAACCTCTACATCCAGCTCAGTGATGTAGAGCCATTAGTCATCGTACTGTACACACGAGCAGCTGTGCCAATTACCATAATTAACACACGAGGGCCAATTAATCTCTTGATTACGCCTGCCATTCACTTATCAGCTGCTATTATGGGAAGATCGGCTTTTGTACCTCTGCTTTCTATGCAAATAAGCCGGTTATGATGCCTTCATTACTCGATATACAATTACCCAGCGCAGATACCCATGAAATCCAGCGTGGACAGATTGCCAAGACACACGGGCCAGAGCCCAGGTGGATGCTACAGTTAAAGTCCTCTCCATTTCTGGACGTGCCACCTCCAGTGCTGCTGCAGGACCTGGGTTTTGGGTATTTGCCGATGCTGCTGATGTGGCGGAGACCGGTGGAGAAATGCTTGTGGGAACCTGACTGAGCCCTTGCCGTGTTGGCGGCCAAAATTGTCTCCATTCTCACACAGGAAGACGGACACAGGGACAGGTATAAGGGACAAGAGCAGATGGCTTGTGGCCAGTTGGCCGCTGAGGTGGCAACGGCTGATGCCACGCCAAACAGGCAAGACAAGAGGGACATGGGACAAGTTGCTTGAGGACAAGTTCCAGGTGTAGGTCCAGGGAAATCACCCTCCACACCCTGAGAAGGAGGGATGGTCCCAGCTGGGTCCCGTTGTCCTGAGCTGCTCCTGGCTGGGTGGGGGCCATGCCTGCAGCCCCCAGGTGTGCCCCATCTGGGGTGGGTTGCTGGGAGTGCTGCTACAAAAGGCTCCAGAGCAGCACTTTCTCCATGAGCTGGTTTTTCTGTGGTCAGGATGGGGCCTGGAGGCAGCCTGGCTGTTGTTCTGTTCTTCTGGGTGCTGGCTGAAGCAGTGTCTTACAGCCCCTGGAGTTTCCCTCAAAGGGATTCAGGGGTCTTGAGGGTCCGGGGAGACTCTTCTTGGAGCCGGCCCCACGTGCCTTCCTTCTCCCAGCCCTCTCCCTGGGCGTGGGTGGATGTCTCCCAGCTCCAGGCTGCTGCCCCATTGCACCCTGTGGCTGTTCAGTGCCAGGAGGCGCAGGTGGTGGTCACGGTGCACAGGGACCTCTTTGGCACGGGGCACCTGGTCAAGGCTGCGGATCTGACCCTGGGCTTGGCTGCCTGCTTGCCTGTGGCCCAGAGTGCTGCTGAGACCACGGTGACCTTCGTGGCTGGGCTGCACGAGTGTGGCAGCACCCTGCAGGTGAGGTGGGATGCTGGGGTGAGGGGCTGCTCCATCCCTGGTAACGCTGCACGGAGAATGGACCTTCTCTGGGCTTTGACCAGCACTGGGTGGGTCAATGGGAATCACTGAAGGTCAATCAGCTGTCATGCTGCCTAATTCATCTTGGCAAAGGTCTCGGTCCTAGAAATGACCCGGTAAAGGAGATGTCAGGATTTGGGGTGAGGAGGGGCTCATCTGGTTGCTGCAGCCCTCCAGTGAGGGGTGGTGTGACCATAGCAGAGCTAGTTTTTGGAGTACGGGTGCTATCTTCAAGCCCTAGATGAGGCGCACACTCAACCATAAGCAAAGCTTGTGGTGGCTTTAGGACTTGGACAAATGCAACTGGGTGCATCAATATAGGGGAGAACTGGGCGTAGCTTCAAACTGCGGTGATGGTCACTGGGGAAGCAAGGAAAGGGGCTTGCTGGGAACTTGCTGACCTCCTTGGCAGGAGAGCGGAAGGGCTGCCTGGAGCTGGTGTGCCCCAGTTTACCTGGTGTAGGAAGCTTGCAGACCTACTGTCCTCCAGCCCCTGCCCACCTGACATGGGTACTTGCTGGAGTGCCAAAGTCCTTGAGAGTGACCTCCTACAGGTCTGGCACCTTGGTGGGGTGCCAACACAAAGCTTGATGGCACCCTGATCAGGAATGTAGAAGACAGCCTTTATAGCTGATGGACCTGTGTGTCCTAGCAGAGTCAGTACCGGGTATCTGATGGGGCTGAGCTTCTGGTTGACTAGTTTGTTTTACTGACTTAACAGCTCTCCCACATCTTTTTTTCCAGTTGACCCCAGACTCCTTGATCTACAAAACAAGTTTGTCCTACAAACCTACTCCTTCTGGCAACCTGGTCATTGTAAGGACCAACCCGGCTGTGGTTCCTATTGAGTGTCACTATCCCAGGTGAGCGAATGGGGGCTGTGTGCTCCTACGGACCTGAGGCGATGGTGGCATCTTTGTTAACGCTCATCTCTTCCATTTAGGAAGAGCAACGTGAGCAGCAATGCTGTCCGGCCCACGTGGGCTCCCTTCCGCTCCACCCTGTCGGCGGAGGAGAGGCTGATGTTCTCCCTGCGCCTCATGAACGGTGGGTGCAGCCCTGGCAGTCCCGTTTCCCTCAGGTCCCTGCTCCTGCCAGTTCTTGGCCACATGCTGAGCGTCCAAACAGAGCTAAAATCTGGGCTAAAATCAAATCTGGCAGAAGAGCCACGTGGGGTTGCTGCTTAGTTAAGAGGTGCCATGTGCAAGGGAGGGCAACATGCTTTTCTCCAAAGTGACCCATAGCCTTGGATCTACCTTCCAGATGACTGGAGCACTGAGAGGCTCTCCAATGGCTTCCAGCTGGGGGAAAGCCTGCACCTCCAGGCTGATGTTGCTTCTGGGGACCACGTGCCTCTCAGGCTCTTTGTGGATGATTGTGTTGCTACCCTGAGTCCAGACAGGAACTCCTCTCCCCGATATGCCTTGATTGACCTCAGCGGGTAAGGGGTGCGGTGTTCTCTTGGTGGGTCTGCTGTAGCTAGCTGGGATGTCCTTGACTTCTGACCCTTGTCCAGATGCTTGGTGGACGGGAGATCAGATGACACCACTTCAGCCTTCATCTCTCCAAGGCCGAGGCAGGAAACGCTGCAGTTCATGGTTGATGCGTTCAAGTTTGCAGGAGATGACAGCAGCTTGGTGAGATGTGGTGCCTACCCCTCCTCCCCCAGCGTGTTCAGAAGCTGTGCTGTTCTGCATGAACAAATTTAATTAACCTTGGATGTTGGTTTAATTTCCCTTCCAGATCTATATCACCTGCCACCTGAAGGTCTCCCCAGCTGACCAAGCCCCGAATCCATTGAACAAGGCCTGTTCCTTCAACAAAGCCAGCAGCCTGTGAGTGGCTGGGGCATGTAGGGAGGGGACCAGCCTGGAGAAGAGGGGGCTTACAGGTAATTCTGTTTCAGTTGGGTTCCGGTGGAGGGTACTGGAGACATCTGTAGCTGCTGTGAGACTGGCAACTGTCCATCATATGGAGGATACTCCCGGAGAATTAACCCTCCAGCCAGATGGCCAGGGAGGCGCTTGAAGAGAGACATCTCTTCCAAGCAAGGTAGGGCTCTGTGTGTGTCCAGAAATGTGCTCCCAAGGCAGGATGGCCCTCCAGGTTGGGATGGCCAAGATGCTGGAAGGTCTTTAGCAAATGCATCTCCTCTTAAGGACAAACCCAACTCTTCTCCAATGTGCTTGAGCAAGTAACGGTGTCCTTGTGTTTGAAACTACTAGAAAGCTGCTCTCGCAGGGTCTGCCTTTCCGTCAGCCCTGAAAGCCACACTAAGCAGGAATTACCTCCCCTGTGAACTCATTTGTGTCCATCTCCTCTTAGGTGGGTCCTCAAAGGTAGCGGAGGCTGAAGTCTCAGTTGGACCACTATTAATCCTTGATCCAGCTCGGGGATTATGGAGTTCCTCGGGAGGTCTCGCACCAGCAGGGAAGACCCCACATGGTACGTGGTGCTTCTTGTTTTGTTTGACTACACCTGCAGCTCTCAACTGAAGGTGACTCCAGGTTGCTCTAGTAACGAATCCCCCATGATTTCACACCTGGACAGAGCCTTTCAAGTATAATCTCCAAAAGATGGTCTGAGGAACTTCTTCCCGAAGCTCCTGGCAAGTTCATCCACTGGTAGATGGTGGAAAGCCATTAGATGTGTAGTAAGTGGCTCTTTTCTCTTCCAGGTGCTGCTGAGGGACTTCCTTTGCTGGCCCAAGCTGCCATGCTCACAGCAGCCACTGTGCTGAGCTTAACTGCTCTTGGACTGTTTCTTGCATGTGGAAAATATAGCTGTCCTCCTGGAGTGTCATTGTAAATCCTCAACCCTAATAAAGAGAAATGTTTCTGTCCTCCCCTTGTGTCCTCAGTGGGGAGGAGGGACAGCAGTCAGCCTTTGCTCTGGTCTGCTCGGATGAGTTGGAGCTGTGCTTGTGCACTGTCCTCCAGGTAAGCCATCTCCTGGCGTGGCCACAAGCTCTTGGGAAGCCACCAATGAACCGGTGGTGGGACCAAAAACGTGGAGACCTGTTGCCACCTGAAAGCATCTCCCAAACCACAGTGCTTGGAGATGGAAAGTGTCTCTCTGCAGTGGACTTCCTGTGTGTCCAGCGCTGCTGCTGAAGCTCCCTGTATACTTGGCATGCAGTGCTGTGCCTGATGGCAAGGACTCCTAAATGTTGGATGCAAACAAGGTGTCGCGCCTATTTTCGGGCAAATGAGAGGAGAATTGTTGCTGCTAACAGATGCTAAATGGATTCCCGACTCTAGCAGTCCTGTCTGCTCCTCCTTAGCAGGGGTGATACTGGAGGATGTGACAACAGCAGCTCTGTCTTGGGCTTATCGGTGTGAGTTGATGCAGCCTGGGTGAGAAGGCGCTACCTCTTGAACACAACAGCAGCTCTAACTCTGGGATTTTTGTCGGTGTTGGGGCTGGTACGGCTTCTGCTGATGGGCCAACTGGGAAAAACTTGGTGTTGGATGTGGATGAGGGATGAAGATGGGTGTTACTTCTAGTTGCGTCGGCCTCAGATGTATGGAGTGTTGGGAGGAATGGCTGGATGGGGAGGTGGAACTGGTGACTTTGTAATTAAGAGAGATGGCACAAATAGGGAATGCTACTGGTCTACCTACTCTAAACATATTTTTTTTTTTTTTTTTCAAATATAAAGGGTGGGGGGAAATCTTTACTCAGCAGGTCAGGAGATAAGACCTAGGTTGTCATCACCTCTCCCTACAGCAGCTTTGGGGGCTCTGCCCCTGGTGTGCTGGAGGAGCTGTGCCATAGGGCACAGGAGCCTTCATCACACTTAATGGAGTCAATGTGCACAAGACAGGCCTTAAAGCTTTGTTAAATCATTCTCCTTGCTCTGCATTCTCCCCCTGCACAGCATAGGCTGCTTCTGACCTCTTGACTTATGCTGCTGAAGGCTTGAGTTGTCTTCTGCCTGGTGGGATTCAGGCCGGGTATGAACTCTTGGTGTCTCAGTTCCTGATGTGGCAAGTCTACCACTAGTTGCACTTTTCAGGAGTTTGAGTAACACAGATATTTCTGAAAAGTAGTTTGCTTACACTGGGTTGCGTGCTACTTGCAGCCCCGTGCCCCAGAGGACACCCTGGGAGCAGTGGTCACCTCCAGGCCAAGTTGGAGGCTGCAGGACTCTCTTATCCCATGGCTGGAGGGCCATGTGCTTTGAGGGACTACCTGGTGTAAAGATTTTCTACATTGCATCAGGTGAATGAATTGACTTATTTCATATGGTGCAGGACCCAGTGCTCCTGGTGGGGCACAGCAATGGGGTCACATTCCTTGAAGTGTGACTGTGCCTTGGTTGGTGCTGGTGACCCTCGTGTGCTCTAAAGGGAGAATCCCGAAGCCTCTTGACTCCCTTCCATCCTTCTGGTCTGAATTACCTTATGCCTTGCGTTCCTGCTTTCTGTGTCCCAGGAGAAGTCAAAGACCTGATCACAGACTGGTGGGGGTTGGAAGGGACCTCTGGAGATCATCTAGTCCAACCCCCCTGCCAGAGCAGGGGCACCTC
>NW_009647028.1:1369497-1380600 GCF_000708025.1 Charadrius vociferus
CCCCCACCTCTCTGGGCAGCCTGTGCCACTGCTCTGCCGCCCTCACAGCAGAGAAGGCCCTCCTCAGGTTCAGATGGAACTTCCTATGTTGAAGTTGAATGCTTGCAACAGCCTTTTCTGAGCTGAGGAAACTGTTCTTGGCCCCGGATAAAGAGTAAAAAGGGGCAAGATTGACTCGGAGCAACACCAGCAGCCCCAGTTCTCATGCGTGTTTTTGCTAGCACCTTCTGAGAACTGCTGCTGTTTAAAGGCATTACCTAAAGTTGCCAGCTGAAGGCTGGAGGCAGCACTTCTGCCCTGAAGCTCTTGAGCTGCCCTTCCATAGCCATTAGGATGCAATCTAGCGCCGCTGATTGCCCCTTACAACCTGCTCCAACAAAGCTCAAGTGCGGCTACAGCTCTGGAAATGAGCCTTCCCTCACTCTGAGAAATCAGCTTGGTGGGCTGTGGGGCAGGAACCCCCCTCCCCAGGTGAGCTCCGTTCGGAAGCCTGGGGATGATGTGCTTGGGGCAAAGGTTTCCTGCTTCTGTTTTCAATGAATTAAGTGGCTGAGCTGAAATAATCGGGTGGAAAAATGAGACAGCCATGTAAGCTTTTTATTTTTTGGCTGAAATCTTCCCAGATCTGGCCGTCAACCTTCATGTTTCATGCATGACCTACTTGCTGAAGGAGCTACAGAAGATTAAACCCACCCCACCCTTTTTTTTTTTTTTTTTTTAATTTTTACCTTGACAGGGTGATGTGCACTGTAATTCTGGGCTGAGTGTGTGGCCAGGCTGTGATGATGAACTTCCAAAAGGCTGTTGGTGCTCCTCCTGAGGGCGCAGAGACCCAGCCCTGTCTTGCTCATCTCTGAAGCCACTTTCTTCCCACCCTCCAAAGAAATCTGCCGTCTGCTGCACTTGTCACTGTTGTCCTATGCCACCGGGGTTTGACTGGGTGTCACGGTTCTCCTGCAAGCTCGTCTAGCTGTGGAAGACCAGCCCCATGCTGGACATGTGCTCCCAGCACCACCTCCCTTCCCACACCCATGAGGAGCTTAATAAACAAGCCAAGCTTTGTGGTTATTTCTTCTTAATTCAAGCTGGGGACTTGGGACCTCTGTGGAGGTAACCATCAGCACAGGCCTTCTCCCTTTGAAGGGCTTCAGCATCCTGGGGAGGAAATCTGGCTGGGATTTGGGCTCCAAGCACTTGGATCTGATCATATTAGCATTAATTCCTGAGCCTGTGCTCAAATCTTCTTTTGAGGCCCATCTTCAGGAGGAAAGACCTGTTGGGCTCCAGGTTGTCTTCTCCTCCTTCCCAGCCCAGGAGGGGCTTCACATGACCTACTGCTGCTTATAACACTGTTGGCTTCCCCTGGGGTAGCCAGCACACATGTGGGTCTTAATATTGTGATCTAACACAGCTTCTCATTCTCTAATGAATTATTAATCCCAAACTAATGGGTTTGGGTTTTTTTTTTTCCACTATTTACTAGGAAAAAAAATCTGATAGGAGGGCCAAGGAGGAGAAGGGCTTGGTGGAGAAACTTCTCCCAGAAATCCCACCCTCAGCTAAGTATCCCAAAGCCAGGACTGCTGTAGGTAGAACAAGGAGCTGGGCAGGCAAAGGTGTCTCGGGGAGGACGATGGAGTGTTCATCCAATTAAGGGCCAAGGAATTTGCCGCTGGACGCTCTTAAGGGTTGGGCAGTGCCAGGTGCCACTCTCCCGTCCCCAAAGGCAGTGAGACCTCCTGCTGGAACAGGAACCGGTGACATTGCCGGGATGCTCTTCCCATCTGGTCTAACACAACCCTGACAGGTGAAGAGAAAAAGCGTATGGGATGCGCTGCCCGACTCACCTGCTCTTCCCCAGCTGTGAGCCCCATCAGCCCCAGTCCCATAACTGCTGCTGCTGGTCTTTGTTAGCAATCATCTCCCTTGCGCGCCAAGAGCGTCTGAGTAAAGACTTAATTAGAAAGCTGTAAGATGCTGGCAGAACAATCAATTTGTGGGGAATTAATAATGCGAACGAGGATGCATTGCGGTTATTCACTCGTGTCTCCAGCTTGCAGTAAGTGCCTGGTTGTATGGCGATGTTGGTGATAGGCTGTAAGTGGCCTTCAAGGTATTAATTAAAAGGGAAATAATTTACCATGCAGGAGGACAATCAGGTGTTTTTTGCAGGAGTTTCAGGGTAAAAGTGGGCTGCTTGGCATGTTCGTTTGCAGACTCGCGCTCTCCCGTGGAAGTGGTGTGAGCATCAATTCCCACCTCCCTCCTGCATGGCAGGAGCTGCTCTGTCCTGTCCTGTCCCTCTCTGGGCACCACCCGTCTGTTGTTAGAACAATTAAAAACAGGGTAAAAATAATTAACGGAAGACATTCCCAGGTAGCAACTCGCTTTTGCAAGGCTGCAGGGAGTCTGGGTGGATTGGGATGTCCTGTCGCCTGGGCCTTGTGGGGTGGCCTGGCCACATCTCCATGGGGTTGAGCTTGGAGAGACGGCAGCAGCGCTGGACCGACCTGGACGCAGGTGCTTGGACAACCAGCTCTTTGCACCGCTGTGGCATCCGAGCACAGAATGGAGGTGACCTCCTTGGTGATGCAGCAGCAACCAGGGAAAGGGAAAATTGAGGGGGAAAGGAGGAAATGTTCATTTTGGCCATTCCATAATGTCTTGTTGCAGTACCTGAAGAGTTTGTGTTGCCAGGCAGCCTTCTCTCTGACCGTGGGTCACCCTCATCCTCCAACTCCAGGGGCTGCAGTTTATTTCTAAGTGGGATATTTGCTGTGGCGAGACTTGAGGTGCTTCAGTTCATCCCATGGGACTGTCCCCTTCACGGCGCTCCTGTCCAGCACAGGAGGGACCATTCTGCAAAGGACTCCTGGTCTGTAAGGTAAGGGTTTTTTTTTAAAAAAAAAAAAAAAAAAAAAAAAAGGCAACTATAATTGTCAAATCTGATGGAAAACTCCAGGTTGCTGATGCCAGGGTGTCATTTCAGGGGGTTATTTTCCAGTTTGGAAAGGAAGGAGCCTCCCCTGCCATCCCTGAGCTGCCTGCTTGGCAATTAAACACAAATAAAACCTGATTCCCGGAGCCCTGCAGCCGCGGGGAGGTACATCTGTGCAGCACAAGGACTTCCCAGCCTTATTTATTGCCTTTTTTTTTTTTCTTCCACCCCCCAAGCCGAGAGCCCTCTTACCTTAAATGCTGCCTGCGTGTCGCTGCGGACCTGGTCCTTTAAATAGGTGGCTGCTGGCGCCCATGCCCTGTGGTGCAAGGGGCTCCTTTCCACCCTTGTTTGACCCCTGTGAATATGTTCCCTGGTGTCCTCGAGGATCCTTTTGCTGCCCCAGATCTCTTCTGGACCTTGCCTTGCCTTTTTTTTTTTTTATTAAGCTGTGCTTTGACCCCCCCTCCAGCTCAGGGGCTTTGGCTGTGGTCTCCCACCGCAGAGGTGTCCCTGCATCAGCAGCTCCTGGAGTCCTGTGAGCATGTGGGAAATTAATTAAAAATAAATAAATACTCATTTTATTACTCCCTCCTCCCCCGGGGAAAAAATACCCTCTGGCGCTTTTTAAAAGTTATCTTCTATTTTTTTGTTTTAAAGCGAAGAGATGTGGGGAGAGGGGACGCGCGAGAGGGGCTTTTCCATCGCTGATGTTATGCGGGGTTGGCTCTTGCGAGGGGAAACCACCCCCGATGCGATGCGCTTGGATGAGAAGGGGCCGGGGGTTTATTTCTTGAGCCGCGTCAGGCTGAGGACATGACATAAGTCGTGTCCTTTCTCAGCCCTCTGCATCCCCACAGGTCTGCGGACGTTAAAGACCCCATTACATTTCGATGCCCAACTTTATGCATTAAGCACGTACAAACTGGCAGCTGAGGATCAGGGCTCATTTCCCCGAGATGTATATTATTAATTCTCTGCCTGCACATGTTCAAGGAAATCGCTACACACATATTTTTTTTTTTCCCTCTCCTTTCCCCCTTTCTGTGATGATCAGCAAAGCAGAACGTTGTTCCGAGCCTTGCGGTGCTGCTGGCGGAGCTTTTACCGGCTGTGACCTTTGCAGAGGTGTTTCCTGAGCACTTAAATTGTTTATTGTAAATAATATCCATTTTCTCCGCGTAGAGCTGGAGAAGGAGCTGAAAAGGAAAATTTCTGGTATCTCTTACGCGTATTTATTTATTCCCATCCAAGAGACAAAAGCGTTTCCCCAAGGACATGGAGTTAATTCACTTCTTGTGGTTTTGCTGCCAGTAAAAAAACGCGCTGTGGTGTAAATGGAGACACAGGAGCAAAAGCCATTTGAAAACACCGCCAGTAAATTAAAGTTTTGCTGTATTTGCTGAGATAATTTAGCGTAATTCCCCACTAATGAATTAATGCACCACTTCTTGTTCATTATAGCTTTCCTAATTTGATTGGAGCTGGAAGTGCTAGCTAGCTTCATTACGGGTAAATATTAATGTAATAAAGAGGGGTTTGGTGGAGTCCTTCGTTCCTAGTGAGCTTTGTACCCAGGTGATGCGCTGGGGAAGGGCTGGGAGGAGGAGGAAGATGAAGGTTGGGGATGCTGCCCACCAGCAAGGCTTCATCAGCTTCTGGGTGAGCAGCATCACCTCTTGGTGGCCACGTCCAAGCGCTACAGGGTTGCTCCATCCTTGGCAGAAAACATCCCGCTTCCCCGCAGCATCGCAGCCTTACGGGGAGAAAAAACAGAGGCTAAAAAAAATAAAATGGTCTTTGCATTAAATTCATCACTGGCTGTCAGCTGGGAGGCTTTGGCCACGGCTGGTGTTGGGATGGGGGATGCGTGGTCCCAAGGAGCCTTCCCACCATCCCTCCTGCTTGGCCAGGGAGCCGGGAGGGACAGGACCGGCTCTGCCTCAATCATGTTCTTTGATGCAAATGGCTCCATGCATTATTTAAGCTCTGCGTTGCTTACACTGAGTAATCATCTCTGCTCCGGCAAAGAGGGGATGGGGAGGCAGAGCTTCGTTTTTCAAGCCTTTGTTTTGTTGTTGTTTTCTCCCCAAAGTGTTTCCTAAGTGCTGGGTGAAGAAATTTTCCCACGCCGCATCAGGCATCTACTGGAGCCCAAGATTCGGGTACCACTCAGCATCTCAAAAGTAACCGTGGATGATGTCCCAGAGCACTGCATGAGCCAACCAGGGGGCAAACAAGGTTTTTTAATCCATCATTCGAATCCACAGGTGCCAGTTGTGAAAAGACACGTTTTAACCTAAAGCTGAGATGGGGAAGTATCATAGCTGCAGGTATGAGCTTATGAGGTCTCAAACCTCATCCTGACACCTCCTGGGACTTTGGGCACAGATTCCAATGAACAGGTTGGGTCCCACATGGCTCAGGTGGCTTTGGGAACACAGCTCTGCTCCTCCCCCCAAGGCCAGGGCATTGCCGGACCCAGCGGCAGTGCTCCTTATTATGGGCTGGTGCTGATGCCTTTGATTTTTTTCCTGTTTTCCTTTTTTTTTTTTTGCCTTCTAAGAGCCCCAAAGTTTTAATTATTTATTTGGAGCGTGATTAATGTTTTGTCTGACGTTGTTCTGCCAGGGGAGCCCCGGTACATTTTGGTTTAGCGAGATCTAATTAAGAAGTCCCATCAAGCATGTCATCCCTTGTCTTACAAGTACCTCCAGGGCTCCTCCGGCGCGGCTGCGTTTCGGCAGGCTCTGCTGGACCCGACGGCTCCGGGGGGCCTGGGGCTCTTCTGAGGGGTTGCTGCCTTGCAAACGGGGGGTTCTCCAGCCAAGCACCCCTCGTCACAGGGTCAAGGCAAGAACCAGATTGCTGGTGCCTCCAGGGTATGGAGGTAAGAAGCCCTTTTGGTCTCAAATTTGCTCTTTTTGGCTGCATTTTGTGTGGGGGATGCTCTCCTCCTGAGAGCAGGATGTGGCCAGGTTGAAGCTGCCCGGTCCCCATGTTGCCCACCAGGGACGAAGCATAGGGTGATGACAACACTCACCCACGGAGGTGATGTGACACGGGGCCACCTTCAGTGCCTGGCACAGGTCTCCGAAGGGTTGGCGAGGATGGAGAGAGCCCCTGCGTGGGGCACGCGTGTGCATGTGCATGCGTGTATGTGTGTGCGTGTGTGCCCACTGCCACCCAGTGGTGGGAGAGCACCCAACCATCACCCAGCAAAATGCATTTTATAGGGCGAGATAACGTAATAAATAAGTATATGTTTCCCATTGGCGTAGCAAACCTCTCCAGGTACTGGAGGGTTGAGCTCCAGGAGCGGTGGCCACTGGCGAAGCGGGTTTTGCTGGGCTGGAGTTGTGATGGAGCTCAGCTCAGCAAGTCAGGCAGAGACCTTCACCCCGAGTCTGGCCTCCTGTGGCCTTGGGGACACTAAATGGCATGGGCAGCCCCACCTGGGACCCCCATCTGCACCCTGTTGGAGGCCCCAGGAACCCATTTAAGCTCAGCTTGGGGTTATCGGTCCCTACTTGAGCTGTGCTTCAGGGATGTTGCTCTCCAGCCATGCCCATTGACCACACTTATTCCCACCTTGTCTTGGACCTGCTTCATCCTCACCACCTTCCCTTGATTCTCCAAGCTCCACGTTGACACCAGTTTCCCCCTCATTCCTCTCTTGCCGAGGGTGGGCTGAAGTCTCCTGCCCACTGCTGGGTATCTATCTCAGCTCCCCATCCCTCTCCTGGCAGAGCAGAAGGTTTTCTTCAGGTGTCCGTCCAACACCGCTCCATCCTTGGGTTATCAACCCCGGAGAAGGTTGGAGCCCACCGCTCCATCCATGAGCGTGGGGAAGCCGCCCCGGCCAGGGAGCGCCTGGCAGCCATCCTGCGGTACGGAGGCCTCCAGCAAGCTGTGAAATTACAGGCTGGCAAGTGCCAGGCGCAAACGAGGATTAATTAGCGTGCCATGGCCACGAGTACCTGTTCCAGGCCCATGTCTGGCCGGGCTCAGCTTATACATCTCCATCCCGCGGCTGCCAGGAGGGCTCGGCTGGCAGAGCCCGGAGAGGAGCGTGAACAGAGGAGCTGCTCCGGTTGGGGCTTCAGTGCCAAATTGCATCGGGGTGACTCCGTCACCCAGCGCTGAGTCACTGAGTGCCCTCGTGTATGGCTTGGGGGTACCCCTGAACCCTCCCGTCTCCTCCGACGGGGACCCCCGGGGCTGGGGGCGAGGAGGCGCAGGGATGCAGGATGCTGCAGGATGCTGCAGTAACACCCCAGGGAGAGAGGGAAGGGTTCGCCCTGGGGATGGCCGCAGCTTTGGGGTGCTGTGAGCGGCGCGGGTGCGCTCGGCTGGGTGCGGGGCTCCTCGCCTCCTCCCCGTGCAGCCTTTTCTTGCGAGGAGATAACCGCCGCCAGCGAGTTATCTGGCTCCGCGGCAGGAGATAAGCAGAGCTGGGGAAGATGCGACCCCCCCCTCCCCGGGCTCGATGCACCAAGTGAAACCAAGCTGCAAGCAGCCCGTGGGGATCGGAGCTTTTAGGGGGATGCTCCTTTTCTCCCCACAGAGCAGAGCATCCCGGCCGGAGGGATGAGGATGAGGAGGGGAGAGCCTTGGCGGCCCCCTCGCAGGGCACAAGATGGATTGAACTTCTGGAAGGGGAGGCTGAAGGAGCGCTCCTCTTGCGGCTATAAAGAAGCATCATCGTGCGAAGCGCCGGTACATCACTCGCAGTAATTCAGCTGTGGAACGGCGAGGAACAAATAAGACAAGATGCTGTACATTAGCAGAGGCAGGAGGCATAGCCTCTCTCCCCGGAAAACAAAGCATTTGTCTTCCAGCCGCAGCGAGCGACCAGCCCCGAGCGGTGCAGGAGAGACGGGGGGCAGGAGCTAAAAATCCGGGGATGCTGATGAGCTGCACAGGGACCGCTTGTAGCCCGGTCTGAGCCAGGGCTGTGTGAAATAAAACCCATCTCCGTGGGGAAGGGGAAGGGAGAGGTTGCTGCAATCCGCTGAGAGTGGATGGTAATAGGTTGGAGCAAAAAAAAGCTGCGTCTATGTACGAGGACAGGTCGGATTTTGGCTTCCCAGGGGTGGTCGGGATGAGCACAGGGACCCATGGGCACAGTTTGGGCTCTCATCCCCTGCCGGAGCTCTTCCTTAGGCTGGAAAATATCCTGTTATCCACTTTGATGGCTGCCTTTCATGTCAGCCAGCTCCGAAGTGAAGTCTCCAGGCAGTCGGGGGCTATTTTCAGCCCTCGCCGAAGTGAGATGTAGCGAGACGGCTCATTCTTGGCGGGGGGGAACTTTGCAGCTGGATTTCGTGAGCCGCAGGGATTGGGTGAGCTCGGAGGACTTTCTTCAAAACGCAAACCCCAGCAGAGCCTCTCCTAATTCAGGTCAGCTCCAACAGGAGCCGTGGGGAGGGTCAGAGCCAGGAGGATTCAACCGCGAAGCTGAAATTCTGCTTTAAACCCCATCAAACCCTGACTCCGGCCAGAGCCGCCGCCGCGCGTCCTCACCAGCCAAAAATCAGCAGGGTGCGTGGCAGAGGTACCCGCCATTCTGGGTCGCTGGCCGGTCCGTGTCCTCATTTTATTTGCTGCTGGTTTCTTTATTGCTTCTTGGAGGAAACACGAGCCCTTTGCCCCTTCCTTTGCCGGCTCCGCTGACTCTCTTGTTGCTGTTTCGGGTGTTCCTGAACAGGTTTTGGGGTCCAGGGAGGGGTTGGGGATGGAGGACAGGGATGCTGTGGGGCAAAAGGTTCGTTAATTTGTTAATATGTAGTGTCAAGACAAAGACAAGGTGTTTTCCCAGTCCAGCTCCATCCTCAGGCGATAACTCCGATGAGCTGGATCGTGTCCCTGCAAGAGCAAAGTCCATTAATTCACCATTAATAACTAGTTTGGTGGTGCAATTAATAACGTTGTGAATAACTTCGTTACCGGTGTAACAAAGCCATTTTGACTAGTTTGAACAGTTTCTCCGTATTTGTGTTAATATTCATTTCCCATCCTCTTGAATTTTACCCTAAAAAAAAAACCCAAAACCCAAAACCCAGCAGGTTTTCCTGACAAATAAGAACAGCAAAACCCCTCTGGGTGTGCAGAGGACATCGCCCGCGGTTCTCCGTATATCAGCAGTGGCTTTTATTACCCCTTACCCCGAGGAACCGGGAGCAGAGGAATTGCCCCTCTTTTTTCCCTTTACCCCCATTTTATGGAGGTTTTTCCATCTGCGGGCACGAAAGGTTAATACAGCGCTTACCGCCGCCGTCGCTTGGATTTATCGGACAGCATGAAATAAAGCCTGCGCGGCCGTAAATTCATTCTTAATAGAAACGTGGGGGAAGAAGCTATTACCCTTGTCTGTACGGCCCCGACTGCCGCAATTGGCTTTAAATCCTCGGCCCCAAGGTGAGCAGCTTTGCCCTGAGCTATGAAGGAGCTTTGCATCCCTACGCCGTGCCTCAGTTTCCCCTCCGCCTGCTTTTACAGCTCTTTCCGGGGCTGTAGGTGATGCGGGAGCCCCCAAATCCAGAGCAGCCGAAAAGCATCTCCTTCCGCAGCTCCGGCTGCTCTGAATTTTTCCCTCGTGCTCTTCTTGGCATCCTTCAGGAGGAGTTATTAAAGAACAAAGCTACATCTATTAATCATGCTTTTACAATGGGGCCAGGCTGTAAAAAGCTCATAAAAATAAATAAGTAACCAGCTGTTGACATGCGGAATAATGGAGGGAGTGGAGAGGAGTTGTCCCATCCCGCATCTTCCCGTGCTGGTGCTGGGTGAGCCTGGTTGTCCCCTCTCCGGGATGTGGGATGGGGACATCCCGTCCCTCGGCGGCCCTATTTGTGAAAAACAAGGGGTTAAGGGGTCCCCAGCCCTGGGGGTAGGGGGAGATGAGGAGGAAGATGATGCATCAGCATCGCCAGCATCATTGTCCCCCTCCATGGTCCCCTCTGTGGGGCTCTTCCCTCTCTCCCAGCTTTGTCCAGGGGTGGGATGTCCCAATGGGGAGCCGGATGGATGCTCTGTGGATCGGAGGCACCAAACCCTCCCAGGCTCTGCACATCATGGGAATGTATGCTGGTACCCAGGTGATGCCATACGCCTTGGGTCCTAAAGACTAAAAAAACCCAACATTATTCAACGTAATTTGGGCAAAAGGCTTTTCTCCTGCTGTGATTTGGGTTGAATTCAGTGTGTTTTGATCACCGCCGCTTTCTTTTTGATGGTCGTTTCACACCAGCATCCCTCGCCCTTGGTAGCGATGCTGGGTGGCAACGAGGGTCCTGGCTCCGGGGTAAAAATCGGGGTGGCACCGGGAGAAGGCTTGAAATGGAGCATCTCTGACCTGGATTAAAAATAAGGAGTCCAGGCTGTGGTTTTTCTTTTTTTTTGCTGCCAGGCTTGGAAAAAACACTGTCGTGGTGGGGATGCTCGAGGGCTAGCAGCGCAAATGCATCTCTGCGGGAAGAAGAGCCGCCGGGGAGGACACGGGGGTGTTTGTCTCTGGGACCAGGTGCTGCACCGACCCCTTTGGATGCTGAAGGCTTCGGCAAAACCCGGAGGCTGAAAAAACCGCCAAGGGTCCATTTGGAGGTCCAGATTCCTAATTTTTTTAGAGCAAATCCAGCTTTTTTTTTTTTTTTCCCCCCCTTTGGCCATGCCAAGCGTGTCCTCTGGATGCAGAATCACCCGTAAGCAGGAAAAATGAGTTAATACCCATCCCGCATCATTCTAAGATGGTTACAAGACTTAGAGGTGACTAATATTTCCCCACGACCAGGAGATAAAGGATGGAAACTGGGTGGAGAGGGGAGGGTGTCCCCACCCCGACTCCTCGGCACCAGTGTGGTTTTGCTCTCCATCCCTCTTGGGCCATGTGCCAGACGAGGGGGTGACATCCCCGGTGACATCCCTGCTCCGCTCAGGCATCAGATATGACAGAGCAGATCACATTGCCTCTTCTTAAGCCAAACGGGGACAAAACGTCCCAGGAAGGGACACCGTCCCCCATCCCAGTCCCCCTCCCCGCCCCCTCCAGCATCCCCACATGCCCATCCGTCCCCCAGCCACGTCCTCGGATGTGCTGGCTCTCCCCTCCATATAGACTTCCCTCTCTTGGTACATATATACATATAATATATATATGTTGTTGT
>NW_009647028.1:1381241-1384077 GCF_000708025.1 Charadrius vociferus
CCGGCGGGGGCGGCGGCTGCGGCCGAGGGGGGTCGGGACCGTCGCCGGGGTCGGAGGGGGTGGAAGCATCCAGGAAGGAGCAGAATTCCCAGCTGTCGGAGAGGATGTCGGAGGCGGCGAAATCGAGGGGTCCCAGCTCGAAGGCGCCTCCCCCCTTCTCGCTGCTGGAGGTGCTGCTGGCCGTCGCCGTCGTCCAGTCGTCCGGCTCCAGCTCGAACTCGAAGTCGGACGTCAGTCGGTCGATCTGGCTCACCACCTGCGGACAGACGGACAGACGGATGGGCAGAGAGGAGCCGCCGCGTGGGGCCCTCTTGTTTTTGCTCCGTAAAATAACGCCGCAGCCCAAAATCTCTACCTTTTTCCCGGGGCACCATCGGTGTGATGAGTTGGGAGGTCTCAGCCTGAGTGGAGCTGCTCTGGAACCCCCTCGGTAGAGACCAAAGCCCACCCTGAGGCACAGCACCCATGGGTCCCAAGCAGGCGGTGAGGCCTTGGGTGCCCCCGGGTGCTCGGTGTGGTGGGATGGGGTGGCCCTGGGGTCTGCCTTGTCCCCTGGGACCATGAGTGTCACCCCAAATCCCCATGCACGTGGTGTCCCTTGGTCCCTCACACTTGACCATGGGGAGCCACCAGTGATGGCCACCTCCTCCCCCTCGAAAAGGCGGCTCCGCGGGTGGGGAAACTGAGGCAGGGGGTGAAGAGTGTCCCAAGGTCGTGGGACAAAATGCACAGGAAGATGGGGGGGCTGCGGGGACAGCGCTGTCACCCCTTGCCCTGGCTGGGATGCCGGTGGGCTCAATCCCCAGTCCTCCATCTCTTGCAAGGTGTTGAGTATTTCAAGACCACTGGTGGCTTGGGGACGGGGTTGTGGCCCCGCCACACCACAGGGGACAGACCTCACACAGGGCATGACTAAAACAAGCCCTTAAAAATTAAAAATAATCGATGTAATGTCGTTGTTGACACTCAAGCCATGGGCAGGGCTGGAAGGGGAAGGAACAGAGGAAAGACCTCCTTCCTTCTCCAGCTCCCATGGACCGTGGTCTCCATCTAATGACCTTGCGGAGGTTTCGGATGCAAGACGCTCATCGCCCACCTCCAAGTCATTAATCCTACCCAGCTCAAGGGCTGCCCAGCCCCAAGCACAGCACTAATCCTGCCCCTGGGCTCCCCGATCCCACCCAAGCCCCTTCTGCCGTGGCATCCAGCAGGAGCCATCGCTGGCATCTCCGGGAAGGCTTTGGTGTTTCTTGGCCACTGTTTCCGCGCGTATATAGGTGTGCGGGGCTGTGCGGGGCTTTATTTTGTGTGGGAGGCAGAGCACGACGTGAAAATTCAACTCGGCGGCGGTTGGAAGTGTGTATTTTTGGCCTCCCCTCCCCCCATCCCCAGCCTTCTCCAGGGCAGCTGGCAGAGGGCCTGACTGGTCCCAGCACTGCCAAGCAGGAGGTGGGCAGTGGCAGACGGAGCGGGGATGCTGGGGGGAACCCCTCAACACCCCCAGTACCCATTTGTGCGCCCAGTTGACCTGTTTTTGTTCTTGCCTCCCCCTGCCCCAACACGGGCATCCGTGGGCATCGGTGCGCCCCGGCATCCCGGGGCTGTGTCCCTCCCGCTGCTCCCCGGCACCCCCATCCTGCACACGGAGCATTTGGGAGTGAAAAAAAATAATCCCTGTGCTTAGCTTTTTCCAGGTGATTTCTCCATACATAAATGTCATGGGGGGCTTTTTTCTGGTTATTTTTCATTATTGCTTTTTTCTCCCCATCTTTTTCCTTCCCCCGCCCTTCCGCACGTCCTTTCTTGGTGGACATCAGCCACAAATTTCCCAAAATAAGGGAGGGAAGACAAATCAATGGGCAAGATCTCGCCAAACAATTTTTGTTTCCTTCTCATGCCACCAAAAAGCTCTGCCACGTCTCCACCGGTGTCGTGGTTCGTCAACAGGTGTTGGACCGCCTCATCCACCAAGAATAATTAATTATGGCGCATCTCTCCATTGTTTTTATGCTGCTGTTATCCCATAACTCCACTTTTTTGAGCACTTTTGGTTGGAGGAAACTGAGACCTTGGGCTCAGACACCCCATCCCATCCTTGCGTTGGGTGGCCAAGCGTGGACATCCCAAAACTGCCGTCAAGGTGCCAGGTTGCCCTTGGTCTCTGCAGCCCTTTGGTAGATGCCGACGCGCAGCGGGTTTGGGCCAACACCAGAAATCACTAGAAATGAGCCGTAAACCACGGCTCAGCGGGGCAGGCTCCTTGCGAAGCCCTCGTGGTGGATGAGGACGCGTGGGCAGAGTTAAGGGTAATTTAATATGTCTGGGCATCTGAAACCAGGAGCCTGAGGGGATGATTACACCGCCGGCAACCGAAGTGGCTCCGTTACACTCTGCTGACCTAATTTTAATAAAATGCTCATCTGTGAGCTCCAAATTTCACTTGTTCTGACAACCCTACCCATGCAGATCTCCTGTTCTGCCAAGCTCCTGAGGAGATGCCATCTCTTGGGCCACCGAACGCTGCGTTACAACCTGGGGACAACCTGGGTGAGCGTCTCTGGAGGACAAAATGGTGTCACCTCCACGAGGGCACAACCCCAAGGGGCACAGGGGTCCGATACGGTTTTGGTGAGGGTGATGGGGCTGGATGTGTGCGTTCGCTGCCCGCTGCAAACATGGAGCAGAGCAGCTGGGGAGACCTGGGAAGGAGGAGACCCTTTCTGAGATGGGACTGGCTGGTGTCACCAGAAAAACACAGGTTGAAGGGCTGGGGATTGCTGCCCGGGAATATGTTGGCGATAAAAGATACCAAAAAATATCTTTCCAGGAATAAAAG
>NW_009647028.1:1384494-1387273 GCF_000708025.1 Charadrius vociferus
GCTTTTTCCCCCCCCCCCTTTTTTTTTTTTCTTTTTTTTTTTTCCTCTTTTCTTTGGAGGAGAAAGGGTGAAACTTGAGGAAAAGAGAATAAAAAAGACGACGTGACCTCTTGTCTCTCGGTGACAAGAAAGAATTAGGAAAAAGGGGCAGGAAAAGAGCTGTCTCTGGGAAACACCTGGCTGTTATTATTTTTTAATAAGGCAGCAAATGATTCTGCTGAAAGCCTTGGCTAAAATGAGATTACCTCTGTTTTCATAAAGGCTCTGTGATTACAACACCGAGGTTCGGGGTAAGCATCTCCCTGGGCTTCCAGTCGGGTCCCTGTCACCCAGGGTCCCCACTCATCCTCATTAAAGGGACCTGCTGCGATTCGGGCTCGATGGGTGCCAGGAGGAGGCACGTCCCCATCCCGGTCCTTGCCACGACACACGGGGATTAGCGTCGCATCAGCGGTGGCTCACTCGGGGCTATTTTTAAGAGCGCTTTCTATTTTAAACGGGTGGTGGTGGCAGGGGGGGTGGTGGGGGTGGTGGTGCGTTAAATACCTGTGTGACACTTGGCACCGGCTGAGGATTTAAATGTAAAGCAGGATTTGGGTTTTTCTCCCCCCTTGTCTCCTTCCCGAGGCAGGTTGTCAAAGATTTTTAGCTGAGGCCATCGCTGCTGGTAGAAGGCACTGGGGTGAGAGCGCTGGGGAGGGAAGGAGGGATGGATGGACCACACCTGGGATTGGATGGTTTGGTGACACCCAGGTGATGCTGTCATCCCCCAGTGAATTGGGGTGGCTCTGTCCCCCTACAAGCAGGTGCGGAGGGTTGGGGTGTCCTCGAGAGGATGTGTCTCCATCCTCCCTCACCTTTAGGTTTCGCCTCCCTGCAAAGAGCCCCCTTTTTTTTGGGTGACAGCAGAGCATCCCTGGTCAAAGCAGGGGTACCCAGCAGGGGGGAAAATAGGGAGCCAAAATAATTCCCCTTGACCCCTGTGCGTGGTGGCACCGAGTGGCCTCATCCTGTTGGTGCTGGGTGGTCAACGATGCTCAGCTCTCACCCAAAGCCATGAGATTGGAGCAGCCGCAGGATGAACTGGAGCGCAGCAGAGGGATGGGGCCATGTCCCCATGGTACCCCGTAGAGACCGGCACCGAGCAAGGATGTGCCATAACCATGGCGCCGACCAGTTCACCCCCACACCGCAAACCAGCTCCCACCATTCAGCCCTACTGGGAGTGCTGGGTGCTCCCCTGGCCCCAGGTACAGTCCCCGCACTCATGGACGCCGCCAGCAGCCAGGAGCTTTCCAGATAAGGTGTCCCAAACCAGGTGTTTACCTCCCCAGCTGAGGCAGATGTTGAACATCTGGCGCATTGTTGGTTTTTAACGGGATTTTTGGTTATTGGCCGCAAATCAAGCATGGAGGTTCCAGGCTCGGTGACTCCACCTTCCACAGTTTTGGCCAAGCCGTTTCCTATGGAGGAGCTAAACCTCCTGGAAGCTCGAGAAGATGCTGGAGAGGCGAGGGACACGAGCTGGGGGGGGTGGGGGACGATGACGAGAGGGGACTTCAAAGGCTTTGTGGTTGGTAATTGGTAACGCATATATTCCCAAGGCCGGGGAAGGAGCTGGAAGACGCTGGGATCAAAGTGGTGCGGTCTAACGGCCCCTTCATCCCGGCACGGCCTTTGAAGTGGATGGGCGAAGCGGATGGGAGCTCGGGGCGGGTACCGCTGGGTGAAGAAGAAGGGGGGGTCCGGGGTGGGGAGATCAAAGTGGGGTGTCTTTGCTTCCGTATCAAGGGGACCTGTGTGTCCGTGTGTCCCCTCGGCTGCCCTCCTGCGAGATGCAACTGCTTTCCCAACCCAGAGCCAAACATCTCGTCCCTAGCTGGGCTGGGAGAGGAGAGGGGATTTTTGGGGCGTCCCTCCATTTGGAGACCCCATGCCCCGTTCCCAGCACCCCCAGCAGCACATTTTGGGGTCCCAAAGCACTTTCCTGCTCTCCCAGGCTGGATCCGACCCGTCTGACCCCAGCACCCTCTTTCCTGCCAACTGGGATGACCAACGGGACAGCATCACCCATGCAAAAAAAAAAAAATAAAAAAAATAAATAATCCCCAACCCTATTCCCAAAGCATCAAATCATCCCAGAAGTGTTTGACACCGTCACCTCGAACATCAATTCCTCCATCCCTGGGGGGAAAAGAGTCACCCCAAAACCTCCGACAAAGCCCCCCCAGTCAAACTCCCCCCAGAACGGGGACCTTCCCGCATCTCCCAAACCGCTGCCCGGCGCGGGCGAGGTGAGTAAATATTTAATAAGGAATAAATGATTAATTGGAGCTGGCAAAGAGGAGCTGGGTTACTGGCGGGAGGGGGGCTCTCCCAGGCTGGATCCGACCCGTCTGACCCCAGCACCCTCTTTGCTGCCAACTGGGATGACCAACGGGACAGCATCACCATGCAAAAAAAAAAAAATAAAAAAAATAAATAATCCCCAACCCTATTCCCAAAGCATCAAATCATCCCAGAAGTGTTTGACACCGTCACCTCGAACATCAATTCCTCCATCCCTGGGGGGAAAAGAGTCACCCCAAAACCTCCGACAAAGCCCCCCCAGTCAAACTCCCCCCAGAACGGGGACCTTCCCGCATCTCCCAAACCGCTGCCCGGCGCGGGCGAGGTGAGTAAATATTTAATAAGGAATAAATGATTAATTGGAGCTGGCAAAGAGGAGCTGGGTTACCGGCGTGGGGGGGGGGGGGCCAGTTCTTGTAATCGGACTTTA
>NW_009647028.1:1387767-1389893 GCF_000708025.1 Charadrius vociferus
GAGGGCAGGCAGCGTGGCAAGCGCTGGGCGGAAGCGCCTTCCCTGCCTGCCTCCTGCCTGATTTCTACTTCCAGTGTGCGATTTCAATCAAAGATTTTAATAATCATTTTCCCCCCGCGCATAATACAGCCCTGCCTTGGAGCGCCGGGGAATAATTATATACACAAAAGGCGAAGAGGGAGGGAGAGGGGGAAGCGGAGAAACTGGTAAAACAGCATCCTGAAAGCAAACGGACATCTGGAATGACAGCCTTCAGGTGGGAACTGCTCCCCGGAGCCCGGGCTGGAGCCTGAACCGGGCTCTGCTCCCACATCGCATCCCTACGGATGGACCAGTGGAGCGGGGCTGCCCTGGGGTCCCCCCGCAAAGCGTTTTCCCGCAGCATCCCGCAACCCCAGCTGTGTCCGGCACTCAAAATCCCTGCTGAAGCAGGGAAAAACTGGGAAAAAAGACTTATGTGAGCCAGAGCCGGCTGCGCCCAGGGCTGGCGAGTGGTTTCAGAGCAGGAATCATCCCTGTGTGAAAGGCCTCGTGCCCACGCAGGGGTTTTTGACGGCTTTGGGGTTTGGTTTTGTTAAGGTGGTTATGACCCGGCTGCTTCTTCCAGACCTGCAAAGTCCTGGTCCTCCAGCTCTTGCAAGGAGAACCTGAAAGGGGCAGGTTCCAGCCAAGGTTTTGTGGTTCTGCAGGAGGATGGGGTCCACCACTGCCCTCACTAAGCGCATCCAGCTCTGCGCCCCAACCATCTCACAAAGCCCCAAGCGGAGGAGATGGCCACAGGGATGGACATTTCCAAAGCCCCCATGGTGGCTCTGTTGGAGAATATGCCAATATCCCAAGTGCTGTGGGCACTAATGGGCTTTAACGATCTCGAGCAGCCCCTCCTGGGACCCCCACCCATGAGGCCACCTAAGCCTGGGGCCATCAGTCCCTGCCTGTCCCCAGCCTTGTCCCTGTGTCTTGCCCCCCCACTTCCAGCTGAGGAAGAACATCACTACGCACAAGGCGGACAACCGCAGGGACTTATTTTGTTTTATCATCTTCTCTTTCAGCGATATCCTACAGCTTATGATTTGCCAGCCCGGTGTCTACCACGTACTTTTCTGGGTAGACTTGGAAGACAATTCCGCGTACCGTGCTCCCATCAAGCTTGCTCTAAGCGATCCGGAAGACAAGGGGTTGAATTTCCAAAGCCTCTAACACCCAACATCTACTTGGTTTGGGGAAAAACCTGACCTCTGTTTCTTTGGAGTTGCTGGAACCTGGTTTAGCCTGGTTGGACCGGTGTGTTTTAGCTGCGGAGCCTCCTCTTGTGCTGAGTTTTGTGCTGTTTTGTGCAAATTCAACTAATTGTCGCAAAGTTATGCGGGTGTGTTGTAGGAGTCGTTGAGAAGGGTGGAAGTTTAGCACCCTTCTTGCGGTGGGGACCTTGTGGCTAGCTCTACGCTGACCTGCTCACCTTGCTCCATGATGTGAGGAGCTCTTCCAGGCAAGCTATGGGATACAGCCTGGGAGGTCACCGGTGCCTAGGGACATGCCAGCTCCCTGGAAAAATCATCTCCGGGCCTCAGCGCTTCCCAGCACCCTCTGGAGAAGTCATCTTACGGGACACGGACCCCCTCCCTGGCACAAGAGGAGGATCTCCCTAGGGGTGAGGGGCAGAGGTTGGGTGTCCCCTGGCCACCTTCTGCTCCTCAAAGCACAGGCACCTGCTCTGCCCAGCTCAGCTCTTCCACCCTCCGGCATTATTCCTACTCCTTTGAGCCCATGTCCCAAAACATGCTCCCAGGGAATGCTGAGAGCCCTTTACCCCTCCCCTGCGTCCTCAGGCCGCTGTCCCCTCTCCATTCGGAGACACACGGGTACTCTCCAACTTGAGCAGCCTACAAAAGGTGCTACAGGGATGCTCAAGGTCCTTCTGGCCCCAAGAGCTGGATGGGTATCCCATGGAGCCACCCAAGGTTTGGTGGGAAGCAGAGCCCAGCCTCAGCTGTGAAACGGCCAGAGATTGGTCCCGTTCCAGTCCTCCTTATCCCTCCGCATCCTTGGCAGGAGGGATGCTTGTGTCATGCGTGGTGGTCCCACCTGGCCTTAAATCCCTGGGCTCAATGAAAGGGGCCGAAACC
>NW_009647028.1:1389932-1391775 GCF_000708025.1 Charadrius vociferus
GAAGAGCGTGAAGTGAACTCGGGCGAAATGGAAAATAGCTCTGCCTCCCGATTAGTACTATTGCGACTATTTTTAGTCCGCCGGGGATTTGTTGAAGGGGTTTTGGGCTCTCCCGTTGGCACTGAGGGAATTGTGTGTGTGTGTGTGTGGGGGGGCTTTTTCCTTTGGGTGACCGGATTTGCTTTCTGTTGCAGGAAGGACTGGCAAAGCCCGGAAAATCTCTAGGTTTGCCACGACCAGGTTGAGTCCTCGTGGGGACCCAGTGGGGAGGCGTGGTGGGACGTGGCATCCCCTCCCCCAGGTGGGATGGCCTCCCTAAAATCTCCTGGACCGAGCAGAGCCACCCCGAAGGAGGACGCTGCATCCCAGGGGATGCTTCAGGCTGGAAGATGTCACCTCCCTGACTGTGGCTGCGTCTGCACCGAGGATGACGTTGGTCCACCTGCATCAGCGCTCTCTCGGTGGCACCCAAATGTCACCGCCCCAGGTGGGGCTGCTCCAGCACAGCCCCATGGCAAAACCTCCACCCATTTCTGCCCTTCCGTGGTGGTGGTGGTGGTGGGGGGGGAGGGGAGGTTTCCCATGGCTCTGGATATAACCCCCATCACGCTCAGCTCAGGCCACCAAGAGGACGCAAACGCCCGCCTGCCGTGCCGTCCCGGAAATTGTGTGCCCCGCCCCCTGGAGCCACAAAAATATTCAATTCCCCACCGAACCGACTCTGCCATGCCTCCGCGCTGGGAGGAAACTCCAGCCACACTTTTTATGTGCGTATGTATATATATATATATTTTTTTTTTTTTTCCTTTTTTTCCAGGAGCAATGCACCCTGACAGCCAAGCTACGGGACAGCCGGTCGCTTTGCCCCTCTGCTCAGCCCATGGACCACCCCCCCATCAACGCACCCAGGGCCGATGCCATATTTTTGGTGATCTCTGCAATGCCAGAGGGACCCACCATCCCCTCTCCATCTCCCTCCCTGCTTTGAAAAGGGCCTGGAACCGCCCCCCCTTCCCCAAACCCCCCTGCCCAAGGCAGAACAAGAGCTGACCGTGGCACGGAGCCGACGGCCCCGGTTCCCCCAGCCCCGGCGGTGCGTGACCCCCACGGGGCTTCTCCCACCACCGGCACCCTCAGAGTGGGTGCCTTGGCCGGGTCCCCTGACCCCGAGCAAACCCCGCCGTCAAGGTCAAGGGCAATTTTACCAACCAGAGCTAGTATTTTATTTTTTTTTCTTCCCCCCACCTCCTTTTGGAAAATCCTACTGCAAATCAGCCAGGCTGTACCACCCCAGGTCCCTCCCGCGGCCGATGGGTTGTGGGTGCTGAGCCACCTCTGCTGCCCCCAAACCTGACCCCGGAGGCAGGGGACAGACCGGGGGACGGGGGCAGAACACCTATATTTGGGGCCAGCAGGTAGGGACCCGCGCAGGGATATGAGACCATCCCGGGGCTTTCCTACCTCCCGGAGCTCCTTGGCCACCTCCTTGAGCTCCTGTAAGATTCCTTCCAGTTGCCCGATCACCATTTTCATCCGACTCCGGATCTTTTCCCTTTCGCAATGACTCTTGCCGCTGCTACAATTGCTGCTGCTGCTGCTGCTGGGGTGGGCACTGGGCTGCCTGTCCTGGCAGGTCCGGGAGTCCATCCTTCCCTACCGGCCTCGGTTCCCGGCCACGACGGCTCTGTCCATCCTGCTCCCCTCTAGCTGGGTGGCCTGGCGTCCGCGCAGCCCCTCTCGGCCGGGGAGCTTTCAACATCTTAACGTTCCCCTGCCTCCAAGAAAGTCCCAGCCGCACGCTCGGCTCCCTGCGAGGTCGGGGGGCGCCGATTCGGAGCAGGGG
>NW_009647028.1:1391885-1395336 GCF_000708025.1 Charadrius vociferus
GAGGTGCCGGGGAGGGGGACGCGGGGCTGGGTGTCCCTGGGGAGTGACGCTGCTTCCCACGTCGGTCCCTCACTCCGGCGTCACCAGCTCCAGCGCTGGGCGGTGGTGGTGGGGGTGTCCCAGCTGGGCGCCGGTGTCCTGGGGAGCCCGGGGTCCCCTCCTGCGAGGACAGACAGACAGAAAATATGAGGGGGTCATCCCTTCCAGAGCCAGAAATCGGGGGGGGGATGGGGGCTGCCCACTCCTGCCTTGCCTTGATCTCAGCCCTGGCATGAGGACAAGCCCTGGGGTACCCCCACAGCAGCCCCCCCCAACTGGGGGAGGGGATGGGGGACAGGATGGAGCCTGGCACTGCCCTGGCACCCTCGCTTTTACCTCCCTCCCCCCCCTTCCCAGTTTGAGACCCGGAGACCGGGCACAGCAGGGTCTCCCTGAGCCAGACGGACAGACAGACAGACAGACAGCCGTGCGGCTCAGGAACTTACCGTAGTGATCCAGACCCCCCTTGGCTCCAGTCCAAACTCTTCCTTGTCCTTTGATTTGTTTTTTTTTTCTTCCTCCGCTCCCCCCCCCCGTCTCTTTTTCTTCCTTCCTCCCCCTCTTCCTCCTCCTCTTCCTCCTCCCTCAGGGCTTTTGCGTGACACAAGAGGAGTCCGGGGGCCACTTTCCTTCGGTCGCTGTTGGAAGGGGTGAGACGATATCAGAGGTGACAGCGCGCCGTGAGGGGTGTGTGTGTGTGTGTGTGTGTGGGGGGGGGCGGAGCTAGTGCAGAACGGGCTTCTGTCTGTCTGCTTGCCAGCACGTTGTCATGGAGGTGTCCTCCGGCGTTCAGAGCCCAGTCCCACACAGCATGCCTGCTTGCACAGTTGGCAGTGACTGGCAAGATGATTAAAGACAGTGCTGCTGTCTAGTTTTGTGGGATTTTTGTGTTGTTTTTTTTCCTTCTGAAGTGAAATAGTCAAAAGATGCAGCTCTGCATCTGTATTTATGGTCCTAGACAGATCTGTATTCACGTGGTCCTCTGTGCGTATGATTTCTCTGGGCATCTTTCTGTTTCTTCATCTTTTCAGCAGTGATGGCAAAATAAGTGTTAAGATGCTCACCTGTGGCATGCTACTAGGCCAGCGCTTCCCAGCTAAAAAACTGCAGCGGGGTGTTTGGGACTTGTGAGCATTACATACCTTTCAGTGTTTTCCCTCAGTTTGGAATGTCAGCATGCTGGTTCACAGCCCAGCATGAGAAAATAAATAATCTCCCAGGGGTGAAACTATGATGTTTTTGTTACATTTAAGTTTTCTGTTCTCGATGTACCTTTCCTGAATCTAGGAAAGGTTTTCCTCCGAGAGCAGCAGGCATCCTTTGTTTGTATGTGTTTGTATCTCTGCAGTTTCACTATGATAAATATGCACCATGAATAATGTGTTGTTCTGCTCATCGTATGCAGATACTACTGCAGCAGAGCCTTCCAAGTCTAAGAGTAAGAAGTATTTTAATGAGAGATCAGATTTTATTTTCAATGAAATCCGACATTTTCTCAGACCTTTCTTCCTGACCAGCATAAAATTATCCATGAATATCCCGCGGCTCCCGGTTCGGCTCGCCCCGGCGGCTGCTGTGTCAGAGAAAGGGGCTGAGCCTCCGCCGGGCGGGGGGGGCTTAAAGGGACCGGGAACCCCTTTGCACACTGCGGAGCGGGGAGGAAGAGGGGGGCAGCGCCCAGGGAAACTGAGGCAGAGCCGTGAGGAGGGTCCCTTGCTTGGTGGGGGGGGTCGTTGCCTCAGTTTCCCCACTCCGTTCCCCCTTTCTAAATAATAACCTTGTTCAGGCTTGTCCCTGCTGAATGCAGAATGCCTCCCCCCACCCAACCCCAGCCCTATGGGTCATATTTGGGGCCATTTTCTGCAGGATGTGTGAAAAAATCCACCAGCACACCGGGGATGCAGGAGCATCATCCCAGCACCACGGGACTTGCCTGGGCAGAAGAAAAATAGTGTGCGTGTGTGTTGGCGGTCTGGTTTGGGGGTAGCCCAAGGAGGGAAAGTAATTGGAACAAAGGAAGGATCCGGCCTGGGAAAATCCATCCAGTTTAACAGCAATGGGAAGGAGGAGAGATTCCTGTCCTCGAGCCGAACGGCGACGATAGGTGGCAATCCCAGGTCTGCGAGAGGCGAGGCGAGGCGGCGTGTGCACGCATACGTGTTAGTTATTGCCTCCTACTGGGTATATTCAAAAGTGCCGAACACACTTTTTGGCGTGGACCCGAACTGACTCATCCTTCAGCGAGCAGTTTGTCACAAGGTGATGTTTTGGGGGCTCCTCCGATTCCCAGGTCAGGTCCGGGAGCGGGTCCCCGGGATGACAGGAGTGCCGGGGTGCGTTGGCGGATGCCGGCGAGCGATCCCTCAGTGCACAGCTTTATTGTAATGATATTTTTCAGGGTAACCATGTGGTTGGGAGGAAGTTTTCAGCAGAATCCTCCTCCGTTCAATCATTTGCACCTGAAGCTCAGCCGGGGGACAACGCGGCCACCCGGGTCTCCAACAACCATGACACTCTCTCCGGCTCTCCCGGGCTTTGATTTCCTCTAATAGCAGGTTAATGCCAGCTCATGCTCTGTCTCTGCCGTTAACCAGGCAGAGCTGAAAATCAGCGGGGATATTAGGACAGTAAATTGGGGAAATAGTGGAGGTGGTGAAGAGGAGATGGAGGTGCTGCTCCTGGGAAATCCACCCATGTGGGACCCGGTAAGGTCTCACCTCCAAAAGCTCACAGCAGATGTGGTGAAGGCGATAAAAGATATAGAATGATTTTGGCCAGAGGAGGACCTGAATAAACTACAGTGGGGAATAAAATGAGAGGATGAGCCCTGGACTGGGAAGAAAGCACTGCTCCATCCATGACTTGCTCTTCCCCTCTCCTGTAGGCATCTGTTCGTCACCTCCATGATGGGTACTGGTGGCCCAGGGAGGTTCGGTCCGAGCCAGGTTGATAAAAGATGCTTGAAAACAGCCAGCACTGGAGAGCAGGACCCTGAGTGTTGGAGCTGCCCAAAACCCCACCTCGGAAAGTCCTGGCCATGCTGGCGAAGCTATGGCAGCAGAACTGGCCCTGCGGGGATGTCCAAAGCCTCCACCGTGAGGTCAGAGGCCCAAGCTGTGTTTCCTATGATCTTCTGAAACCCTCTGGATGGTGTCTCGAGGGTGTGAAATGAAGAGGTGCCGGCAAACTCTATCCCTGAAAAGGGGGGAGGACAGAAAGGCTCAGCCTTTACTAGACACCCGAGAAGCCAAGCCCCACGCTTCGCTCCTGCTTTCCTTTGCTCCAAAGCCCAGGAGGGACACCCTCAGCTGGTCCCATGCTGAGGGACAGCCCTGGCCTTGAGCACCCCCAGGACCGAGGAGGGGCAAAGCGGCGGCTGTGGGGAGCAGTGTCTGTCCGTCCTGCTGTGAAA
>NW_009647028.1:1395525-1398408 GCF_000708025.1 Charadrius vociferus
CCTCCCAAGGATGCCGCTTCCCATCACAGCCCAGTATTGGGGGAGGGGAGTAATGGACCACCCCACTCTCGGCATCTCATGTCCCTTGTGACTGATGCATGTCCCCCATCTCCCTACCGGCCATCCTCTCCTACCCCATCCCACCTTCCTCGGGGTCTCCCAGAGGAGTTGGGGGGGATCCCCAGATGCTGCCCAGCTTTGGTACCCCACTGATGGAGGGTCGGGGTTTCCTCGCTGAAGGGACGTGGCCGGAGCGTGGTGGAGAGAAGCAGTTTTATTCCCGGCCCCCAATCTCTCTCCTTCCCTCGTCCTGCAATCGTTATTTACGCTTTTCTTTAGATCTGATTTACCGGGGATTTTCCCTTTCCGGCAGGAAAACTGCTGGGAGGGGATTTCTCTGCAAAGCTTTCGGGCTCACAGGCGTTTTATTTTCCGGGATCGCGCCAGGCTGGTTCCTGCAGGGTGGCTCTCAGCTCGGCAAGGCTTAGCAGGGGATCCCCACCCCCCCAAAATCTCCCGGCGCAGCCCCAGGATGGAACTGGTCCCCATTGTCATGCTGCTGGCAGGTGCCCTTCGCTGCCGAGCCCGCTGATGTATCGCTTCCCCGCCGTGACTCACTGGCACAGATGTAATTTCTAATTAAATAGCGATTCTTTTCAGAGCCATTTATTTCTGTTTCTTTTGTATTTTGATTGGAGTGTCAGTCAGTTTTTCACCAGTTTGTCAATTCCCCTCTCCCTAAAGATTAGCTGGGAGAGATGTGAGAATACAGAAATATGTGTTCGCAACGCCGAGCCCGGGAGCACCTCAGGTCCCAGGCGCTCAGGAAAAACCGGCGGAGAATATGGTGATAAACCAAGAAGGAGAAAGAATCCCCTAAGAGCCCTTTGCTTCCAGCAGTGTCTCAAAATCTTCTTTTTTTGCCCCATTTCCATCACCCTTCCCTGGCCTGCAGACCCTTGAGTCCCATCCTGCCGTGTTCCTGCGGCAGCAGACGGTGCCTTCTCCCGGGAGAAATCCAACGGGATGCTCAAGCTTCTCCTGATCGACTTTCTCCTTGGGCCGTTTGAAACACGGGACGTGCTCCAAAATGTGGTCCTCGATGCTCAGCACGTGGTTTGGGGGAGAAGGGGGCTCCTCCCCTTGCTGGGGTCTCAGCTACCCGGAGCAAGGGCTGGGGTGAAATCCAAATCCTTGCTCTCGGGGATAATTTGGGATTTTTTGGTGAGATGGTCCATGGTGGGCTCTTTTTGGGGGCTTGAGTCCATTGCTCACCAGGAGAGGCCGGCAGCTCCAGCGCTGCCTGCTCTGCCCGGTGGGGGTGTCACGGTCCGCACCCTCAACACCACTCTCCAGCTCAAAGCCACACCATGGAGGGTCCCAAATCCCCAAATTCCCAGTGTTCACTCATCCTGGTGAGCAGACCATCCTTGAGTTTCAAATCGTATCCTGCCCACGGCGGGGAATGAGGAGCCGAAACTGCTGGCGGAGTTGAGCAGCGATGGATTTGCTCGGCCAGCGTGCTCGGGCCATGTGCTGGGTGATTTCAGGTCGACTTGTTGCATTTAAGCAGGTTAAAAAAAAAAAAAAAAAAGCCTATTAAATTAAGGCGGCGGTGTGAGTATGACCCGTAAAACCATCTGCTTTGTTGGGAATTGGACATGGCAAAATTCACGACTGCTTTCGAAATGGGAAATCGTTCCTACCCTGAGAGAAAAGGTTATATTTTAATGAATTTGTGTATCCTGATGGAAAATGTCTATCCCATCACGTGGGGCTGTTGGCTTGTGGTATACCGACTTGTCCTGCTCTTGGGTCAAGCGCTGGAGCACATCACCACCCCAGCTGGTAGCCCAAATAAACCCAAAAGCACTCAACCTCCCTCTTGGCTGAGGGCAGTTTAGGGCTTTTAGCCCACATATGTCCCACCTGGGCAGGGTGGGACCATCCAAAAGGATTCAAGGGGGCTCAACATCGCCTTAAAGGGTTTCAGAGCAAGGGGTGTTTCTCCTGGCTTGGGGGTTTTTGGCAAGGGGAGGTTGTCCCCGTGCCAGCTGTGGAGGAGCTGGCACCCGTGAGTAACCCCAAAGTGGAGGTTTTCTCCCCAGGATTTGGTCCTTTGGGGTTTATGTCCTGATTTCCAAACCACTTAGAAGCTGTGGGGTCTGGGCTGGTTGGAGCTGCTTTTAATGAGGTTTTTTTGATGTTAACAGGCGTCCCTGCTGCTGCTGCAGGGCTGGGATGGGGATGGATATGGGACTCTCTCCATCACCGGATCAGCTGAAAGCACTGAGGAAGTGTCGCTCTTCTCCTTAATATTAAGAAAAAATTGGTCTTGGATGGAGGGATGGGGAATCCCCATCATTTCCACCCCGCTCTGGGATTTATCCCTTCCTTGAGATGGATGGAGTTAGGAGCATCCTTGCTTTCCCAGCCAGTGGCTCTGGCTGTCTTTGGATTTGGGCAGCTGTATCCGATCCCGTCCCCCGCCCCCCCCCCCCCCCCCGCCATAGCGGGGGAAATCGATGTGGCTTCGTGCCCTTATTAATTCCTCGTCGGGGAAAGCGCGCCGGGCTTGCATTGGAGGATGAAATGAAGTAGGCAGGGAGTAAGGAGAGCAAATATTAGCGCTCTTAATGGCCTTTTGTTTTACTAGCAAAACCGCTATTAATCACCCCGGTGAGGGGAGCTGAGGCTGCTCAGGGACGGCTTATCTGTGCAAACAGGGCTGGAAAGGAGCCGAGGGGAGACCTCTGAGCCTCTGCGTCGGTGCTTGAGCGGGGGGCGAGCGCAGGCTCTGGCAGAGCTGGGGGTGCCCTAAATAGGTAGCCTTAAAAATGCACATTTTTTTTTTTTTTTTGGCTTCCCTAGAGGTGTCTTCTG
>NW_009647028.1:1398492-1402009 GCF_000708025.1 Charadrius vociferus
GCCTCAGTTTCCCTTTGGTTTCTGTGTTTGGGCTGAAAATGCTCCGGGAGAGCAGGGAAAGTGTCGGGAGGCCGGTGGGGACGGTCCTTAGCTTGGGCTCAGCTTTGAGCCCCCTGGCAAGCATCAGCCGGGGTCAAGCGTTCAAGCTTCTTTTCTGCCCTCCTCAGCTTGTACGCGACTGTCGTGTTTGGAGTTTGGCGTGCCGGATTTTAAGCGGAAATCTTTCCTAAAGATGCCAATTTGAGCTCTTCGGGGGCTGTCCCACTGGATCTACGGGGGATGCAGCAAGGCTGGGCTCGCAGGAGCCCCGACAGCGGCCAAGGGCTGTGGGCCAACGCTGGAGCTCGACAGCAAAGAGGATTTTTCCGGCTGCTTTTCAAAAAAAAAAAAAAAAAACCACCGAAAAACAAAACAACCCACCAAACAAACCAACAACCAAAGCCTACCCAAATAAATGCTGAAAGGAAAAACAAGCCTTTCCCCAAAGCTTTGGAAGAGGGTTTTCCAGCTTCCCACATGCATTTTCCTTTCCCTTCGAGGGATGCGGCATCAGCAGTGATGTTCTGCAAACGAAATGCTGATTTGGCCCAAAACTACACCTTTTTTCAGGCCCTCCCCCTCCCCATTTGACATCTGCCAGGATGATTACACCCGAGCAGGATGGTGCTGGGGTGAGAGATGTCCTTGGGAGCACTGGGCTTGGTCCTGTCCTCGGAGAGACCTTCTGCAAGGAGAATACCAAGCAGATGGACCCGACCTGCGCCAAGGGGACCTTGTGCTAATCTCATTTTCGCGTGTTGCAGAGCGCCTGCCTGCAGGATTAGGCCAACTCCTTGGGCTTCATTTACATTTTTAAAAGCCTTGTCCATGACCTTATCCGAGTTTCTGGCTCTCATCTGTCTTCTGTAGCTCTGTGGGGACGGAGCTGTGCTGGCGAGGGCTCAGAGATGCTCTGGCATGGCCGAGCTGGGGAGACAGCTATAAATAGGAAGGATAAAACCAACGAGTTTGGGGATGTGTTACCTTGGCGGCTTTGAAGACCCCCAAATGGTTGACGGGGTTTTCAAAAGCGAAGTTAGACTTGCAGGGCCAATTTGGCAGGAGCCACTTGAGGACCTCTTGGGACCAGTGGTCTTGGCAGAGGCTGGCCACAGCATCGCTCGCCGAGATGACTCGGATTTAAGGATTTCTTGGTGTTCCCTGATAACTTCACCCCAGATCCCATGCGGTTCCTTGGTTGTTTGGATCATTGCGGTGCTGGGGGGGGTGGGGAGACTAAATCTCTGGTTACTGTACGTGACCGTCACGAGGGTTGGATGGAATTACGGCATCTTCTCCCTCTGGGTTGATATCTTGGTGTTGAACGCAGGAATGTGAGAGCTGAGCCCTGGCAGGGGAAAGGTGACCTTGCTTGTGTTGCACGGGAAGGTTTCCATTTCAAGTTCTTCAGGATTTATCGTGTGCAATGACAAATTATTAATCAGGGGGACCTTTGGTCCTGGAAGGAGGTGGTGGGGTGAGTGGGCTGCTGTAGAGCTGGCTGCGGGCACGGGGATGCGCCTGCTCCCCGAGGCAGGACTTAGGATGGGAGACAAGATCTGCTTGGTTTGGCCACCACCTCCTCCTTATTTCACTGATCAGAAGCTGCTGGTACCTACTTGGAAATACTAATAGTGTTGGGCACTGCTCCCATCTCTCCCAGCAGTTCCCATCCCTGTGGTCCAGGAAGGTCTGAGCCACCCCCTGGTGCTCCGGTTGTGATTCACTAGTTAGCCGAAATAGAAATATCTATCGAAATTGCTTTCAAACTGCATTTTTCTTCCTTTTTTTTTTTTTTTTTCGTTTTCAATAGGGATGGAAAAGCAAAATCACAGGGAGTTTCCGAATGCAAATCTCCTGTTCCATGGCGGCGGCTTGTTTAAATGCTGCAGCGAAACAGCGCTGGCATCCTCCCGGCACAAACAGCTCTTTGAAACTTGGACAAAGGCATGGAAATTTGGGGGTTGCCAAGCATTTTTTGGGGTTTTTTTTTTTTTGGCTGATTATTTTTCTCTTTTTTTTTTAACTTTTTCCTGGAAAACTTTGCCTGTCTCTGCTCCAGGGCCCTGCTTAGCATGGCGAATCCATAGATGCAAATCCTTTAAGCTTGGTAACAACCGAAGGGTTTTACGCCTTGGGGCTGGGTGAGTCCACTAATGTGATGTACAAAAGGCCATTAGAAACCCCAAAAGGTACCGGTGTTGACGTTTTTTTTTGGTGGGGGCAGATGGATTAAATCTGCTTGGTTTCATGGCAGGATCAATTAGCGGCGGAAAGAACTGTCCGAGGTGGGGTGAAACCCTCGTTATAACGTGCTTTTTCATGTCATATCCCTTGATTGGTCTTGCCAAGACAACCTGGCTAGTTAAAAAAAAAAAAAAAGTATGATATTACACCCTGGCTGTGGCTTTAGTGTGTGGGCTGGGTGCTGGACAAGGGCAGGGTGCCCAACACAGCCTCATACGAGACAACAGAGAATCTTTCCTGCTGTACGGGTGACTTTAAAAGCCAGGAATAGCTTCAAAAAGGCTCAACTCCCCCATTTTCCTCCTTCCCGTGCTGCCAATTTACGCCACAGCCTGGTCTCGTGTCTGCTTGGGGCATCCCTCACCGGGTTTTGGGGGGGGGGGCGTAGCGTCTACCTGGAAAGCTTTCTTATTTTTAACAATAGCATTTTGGCAGGACTCTACTAAAGCTAAAGCTTTACACGTCACCTGATTTGTTCCAGTTACACACTTTAAGAAAATGAATAAATTAAATAATGTGTAACAAAGGGTTTCAGCAATTCTTCCAAGCACTTGTGTTCTTTGCTGAGTCACTGCTGGTTTGTATTTATAGGCGCTGGCAAAGCTCGCTTTGGGATGCTAATAATATATTTCGTTAATCAGAGGCCACAGCGGAGAGCTTCTCGCCTTCTAATTCCCCACTGTGGCAGAGTTAGGGCTCGTTAAACAAACAACCCTGCTGCTTTGGAGGGGGAGAGAAAAAGCCAAGAATGACCCTCAAAATCTCCTGTGAGCTGGTGGGGAGGAGGAAGGGACTTGTGAATCCCGCTTGGATTTGGGCTGTGACCCTTCCCCGCATCTTTTGATGCTGTAGGGTCTGCACGGCACAGGTGGACGCAGCCGGGCTGGAGAGCAGCTCTGTGGAAAGGTGGACAACAGGATGCCCATGAGCCAGTTGTGTGCCCTGGTGGCCAAGAAGGCCAATGGCATCCTGGGGGGCATCAAGAAGGCTCAAGGGAGGTCATCCTCCCCCTCTGCTCTGCACTGGTGAGGCCACATCTGGAGTACTGTGTCCAGTTCTGGGCTCCCCAGGTCAAGGACAGGGAACTGCTGGAGAGGGTCCAGCAAAGGGCTATGAAGATGATGGGGGGACTGGAGCATCTTTCTTATGAGGAAAGGCTGAGGGACGTGGGGCTTTTTTCTCTGGAGAAGAGAAGACTGAGGGAGGATCTTATCAATGCTTATAAAACCTT
>NW_009647028.1:1402043-1409945 GCF_000708025.1 Charadrius vociferus
TCTGCTGTGAGGGTGGCAGAGCAGTGGCACAGGCTGCCCAGAGAGGTGGGGGAGTCTCCCCCTCTGGAGCCATTCCAAACCTGCCTGGACGCTGTCCTCCACCACTGCTGGAGGTGCCCCTGCTCTGGCAGGGGGTTGGAGGAGATGAGCTCCAGAGGGCCCTTCCAACCCCGGCCACTCTGTGAAAACAAGCATCAAGAAGGCCAAACTTTGCTCTGTACTTTATTCTTCCATAGCTGGCAAAGGGCTGCTTGCATTGTTTGTCTCTTCCCTTGGGTCACCCCATGCTCTTGTCCCTGCTGCCACCTTCACTAAACCCACCGGGAGGTGACCGCCCCAGGAGGGGAGTTTCAATGTGGCTGTTAACGTTTTGCAGCCGCTTTTAAGACACAGCAGCAGTTTTGCATAAAATATCCTCCAGATGAATATTTTAAATGGACTTTAGTAAGATGCTAATGGGTTTTCACAGTTGATGAAATTAAGGCTGTGTTCCTTCAAACCTTGAGGAGCTGACTTTGAAGGGCTCCTATTTTTTTTTTTTCTTTTAAATCTTGCTGGGTTTTTTTGCAATTCCTCTTCTGGCTGATGTTTGCTTTCCTCCTGCCATCAAGAATTGTTCATTTTGGTGTTCCCTGCCCTGCTGGGATGCTCCTAAGCAAGGTCTGTGGCAAAGAACATTTCATCTCAGCCCATGGGAAGAAATATGGGGAGCTACAGGCAGGGTTGGCTTGGTGAGGAACCATCCATCCATCAGCCTGGTGGAAAGGGCTTTGTAGCCTACAGAAGTTTGGGATTTTCAGATTTTTTTGGGGGATCATCTCAAGAGCTTAGGAAATGAAGGTGAACGAGGTGCTGTCTCCATAGAATCATAGAATTGTCTAGGTTGGAAGAGACCCTTGGGACCACCGAATCCAACCATCTACCCTACTCTACAAAGTTCTCCCCTATACCATATCCCCCAACACCACATCTAAACGGCTCTTAAACACATCCAGGGATGGTGACTCAACCACCTCTCTGGGCAGCCTATTCCAATGCCCGACCACTCTTTCTGTGGAAAAATTCTTCCCTAATGTTCAGTCTGGAAATGAGAAAAAGGGGCTTTAGATGTCCATCCCTTGACCTTTGCTCTTCTCCTTGCCTTGGGTTTACAGCTCTTTCACTAGCAGGTCCTTCCTATCATCTCCTGTTGAATCTTGGTTCACATGGGGCTGTGGTCCCCCCGAATTTCTACCCCTGGTTTGTGGGTTTAACAGCAGCAGCTGGTGTTCCTAGCACCAGGTGAGCTGCTTGAGGATACATGCATCAATGGTGGGAGGAAGGAATTTAATTCCTCTGCTGATGAGCCTGGGAGGGTTTCATAGCCCCTCCAAGGGTCGTATCGTGTCTCGAAGTCTTTCTTACTCCAGCAGTGCCTGCGGGAGACACTAGGGTGGGGAGCTGGATGAGCAGGTCTAGACGATGCCGAGAGCCCACCAGAACAACATGTGGCTGCTTCTTCTCCTTCCCCCGTCTTGAGCCACTCCAAGAAGAACTGGAGGACCCTGCAGGGCATGGGGCATGCGGGTGGGCTGTGTCTGCCTGGGGACTTCCCAGCTGCTTCCTTGCCGCAGTCAGTCATAGCTTTCAAAATCAGCTGGCGCATGTTCCAGCTTCGGTCTCCTCTTTTGTTAGGAGCCTTTTGGGACAGGCTGAACAAAATACTGCTGGCTGCTGCTGAGCTTTGGGGAAAATAGACATAAATAATGCTGCAAGTGATTTTTTTTTTCTTCTTCTTTTTTTTTCCTGAAAGGTCCCGTAAGGGATGGGATGTGGATAGGGCGCTGCGCAAAAGTGCTCCTAAGCCCATGCATGTGTGACTCTGCTCTTCTCGGTGTGCTTAGAGAGGATCTGTTCCTCCTTGGGAGCGGGAATACACTTGATGAAAATGCCAACGGATTTAAACCTTCATAACTTGGAAAGGATTAGACGAATTTTCCTGAAACCTTCTTTGCTGCAGAGATGATGGCGAGATGTGCGTGCCGGTGCCTGACGCTTCAGAAGGCATCGCTTTAGTTCCGCGGGGTTCAAACTTTCCGACTCAAAGATGTTTGCTACAAGGCTTGGATTACCCATCGCTATCTGCTCCCTCTCTTCGGTAAGAGCCAAGTGCTGAAGTATAGAAGCAACTTGCAATATATATTTTTATAAATATATATATATATATATTTATTCCCTTAAAGCTCACAGGCAAAATAGGATGGTTTGTTGAAACAGCTTTGCGGGCGCGTGGGCAGGAGCAAGGGAGGGTGCTGTGTGTTTGGGTGAGGTGGGGACGTGTCGCTGGAGCGTCGGAGCTCTCGCTCGTGGTGGGGGTTGTGTGTAAAATTGCACACGTGTGTGTGTGTGTGCTCGGATCACCTCGAGTTTGGGCTGTGGTTGAGTTTCAGCTCCGGGGGTGATGAGCTGCTGGTGCACTGCAGGGTTTCGGTGCTGCTGGTACATCTGGGGGATGCTCTCCCCGCCTCGACAGCAGTGTGGTTGCTCCACTTCTGCACAGCAAAAGGAAAGCACTAGTTCTCCCCTGGCTGAAAGTTGGACAAAATTAACCCTTGTGCGTCGAGCAACCTGCTGGTGCCCTGGAAAGGTCCTGTGAGCTCTAGGCTGGGCCATCAGCGGTGGTTGGGGCTCTGAAGCTGTGGTTGGGGCAGTTTTCTGTTGTGCGTGGAGTGCACAGCACCCTCCAAACCCCCAGGGGCTACAGGTGGGTCCTGCATCTTGGTGTGATATCCCCTCCTCGAAGCAAAGGTCCTTGTTCCCGTTGCATCCCCTGGCCAGGGGTGGCAACCTGGATATAAAATGGGACAGTGGTCCTCCCGTGGGATTTAGGTGCTGTCTGGAGGTAGAGGGCTGAGGGTGCTTACGGTTGGCTTTGGCTGTGGTTTGCTATCTCCCTGGGGTATTCTTTCCTTGTTCTCTCATGCGATTCCTCTCCCACCGTGGCTGCAGGAAGGTAGAGGAGGTGCTGGGACCCGGCAGGAGGGTTGGTTTTGGTTTGGAGGTTCATCCCGTCTGCCCAGCAGGGAAAACCCCAGTGATGCTGAGGCTGTAGGAGCAGGAGCACCACGGCCCCTCGTCAGACCCCAATGATGGGACCAAGGCTGATCCAGCAACTTCTGTGCACTCCCTGGTGCACCCAGAATATGAGTGTACTGTTACTTTGCAAATCCAACAGCTTGGAGATGTTCCACAAAACCTCCCAAGCCCTTACTGTGTGCTTTTGAGGCTGAGATCCCTCAAACTGGTTTCGCGCAAAGAAGTGGGAGGGGGGTGGGGAGAGATGGGAGCTCAGAAGCAGTGGACAAGCTCAAAGGATGTACTGCCCTTCCTGCTGGTGCTGCAGGCCTAAAGGCCAAAGCCTGTGAGATGTCTTCTGGACCTTGTCCATGCCCATCGCTTCCCCCTGCAATAGCTCTGGATGAAGGATGCTCAGCCCTGCTCAAGGAAGAGGTGCCCTGGGAAGAGGTCCCCCAAGAAAGGGGTGGTCCTGGTCTTCCCTGCTATCTAAAAATGATCAAACCCCTCTGCTCTGGTGATGTATCCCAAAATAAGAACGTTTGGGATGGGCTCTGGGAAAGAGAAATAGGGCTGGTTGTCCCCAGCAGTGTCCTCCGGCAAGCTCAGGGGTGACGAAATGCATCAGGAAAAGCAAACTGGAATTAGAAGCAACTTGCAATATATATTTTTATAAATATATATATATATATATTGCTTCCCTTAAAGCTCACAGGCAAAATAGGATGGTTTGTTGAAACAGCTTTGCGGGCGCGTGGGCAGGAGCAAGGGAGGGTGCTGTGTGTTTGGGTGAGGTGGGGACGTGTCGCTGGAGCGTCGGAGCTCTCGCTCGTGGTGGGGGTTGTGTGTAAAATTGCACACGTGTGTGTGTGTGTGCTCGGATCACCTCGAGTTTGGGCTGTGGTTGAGTTTCAGCTCCGGGGGTGATGAGCTGCTGGTGCACTGCAGGGTTTCGGTGCTGCTGGTACATCTGGGGGATGCTCTCCCCGCCTCGACAGCAGTGTGGTTGCTCCACTTCTGCACAGCAAAAGGAAAGCACTAGTTCTCCCCTGGCTGAAAGTTGGACAAAATTAACCCTTGTGCGTCGAGCAACCTGCTGGTGCCCTGGAAAGGTCCTGTGAGCTCTAGGCTGGGCCATCAGCGGTGGTTGGGGCTCTGAAGCTGTGGTTGGGGCAGTTTTCTGTTGTGCGTGGAGTGCACAGCACCCTCCAAACCCCCAGGGGCTACAGGTGGGTCCTGCATCTTGGTGTGATATCCCCTCCTCGAAGCAAAGGTCCTTGTTCCCGTTGCATCCCCTGGCCAGGGGTGGCAACCTGGATATAAAATGGGACAGTGGTCCTCCCGTGGGATTTAGGTGCTGTCTGGAGGTAGAGGGCTGAGGGTGCTTACGATTGGCTTTGGCTGTGGTTTGCTATCTCCCTGGGGTATTCTTTCCTTGTTCTCTCATGCGATTCCTCTCCCACCGTGGCTGCAGGAAGGTAGAGGAGGTGCTGGGACCCGGCAGGAGGGTTGGTTTTGGTTTGGAGGTTCATCCCGTCTGCCCAGCAGGGAAAACCCCAGTGATGCTGAGGCTGTAGGAGCAGGAGCACCACGGCCCCTCGTCAGACCCCAATGATGGGACCAAGGCTGATCCAGCAACTTCTGTGCACTCCCTGGTGCACCCAGAATATGAGTGTACTGTTACTTTGCAAATCCAACAGCTTGGAGATGTTCCACAAAACCTCCCAAGCCCTTACTGTGTGCTTTTGAGGCTGAGATCCCTCAAACTGGTTTCGCGCAAAGAAGTGGGAGGGGGGTGGGGAGAGATGGGAGCTCAGAAGCAGTGGATAAGCTCAAAGGATGTACTGCCCTTCCTGCTGGTGCTGCAGGCCTAAAGGCCAAAGCCTGTGAGATGTCTTCTGGACCTTGTCCATGCCCATCGCTTCCCCCTGCAATAGCTCTGGATGAAGGATGCTCAGCCCTGCTCAAGGAAGAGGTGCCCTGGGAAGAGGTCCCCCAAGAAAGGGGTGGTCCTGGTCTTCCCTGCTATCTAAAAATGATCAAACCCCTCTGCTCTGGTGATGTATCCCAAAATAAGAACGTTTGGGATGGGCTCTGGGAAAGAGAAATAGGGCTGGTTGTCCCCAGCAGTGTCCTCCGGCAAGCTCAGGGGTGACGAAATGCATCAGGAAAAGCAAACTGGAATTTTTTCTCTTCCCCCTCTCCTCTCCAGCTCCCTTGTTTCTGTTACAAAAAAAAAAAAAAAAAAAAAAAATTGGGGTATTTTTAGAACCTGTTTCAGCCTGTATAAAAGGTGACCAGCCAAGGCTGCGCCGTCTCTCCTGGAATAATGCTACTGTGCAGGAATCACCGCCCCAGCTCCCGGGATCAGCATCTGTCCTGAAATGAAACAAGTCACAAGGGCTTAAAAATAGCTTTGAAGAGGATTATGTCATACCACTAGAAAAGGAAGGGGGGGGTGGATGGGGAAATATTCCCAAACCCCATAACCTCCATAACTTGGTGCCTTCAGCCCCGACTCCTCTGATGGCAATTCCCCCAGCCCGTATCCCTGTCTCTGCGCATCCCATATGGGAGATTTATCCTGAGGTCCCTTTTGGGAAGGTACGGTGGGACAGTGAGAAATAAGTGTTCTGGGCTGGGAAGGGGAGGGATTGAAATAAAACGAGCCCATAAAAAAATGTTTCCTAATGTCCTGTGCTCAGTCTGTTTGTTTTAATATTTCCCAGCTTCTGCTGCTGGGTACATAAAACCATAAACTTTTACAGGTTTTTCCCTGTCCAGAGACATTAAATCTGTCTTTTTTTTTTTTTTTTTTTTTTTTTAACGCTTCCTGATGGTGTTCAGAGCTGGATGAATTTTCCCAGCCTGCTGCAGGCTCTGGTTTGCCTGGGACAGAACGCCGAACAGGCTGCCCTGCATGGGGACAGCTATCCTGGGCTTGGAGAGGGGGCGTTTCCTCACTGGTGAAGAAGCTGAGAGTAACTTTGAGTTATCCTTAAGTGATATTAGAATGCTTTTTAAGTAGTAGAAGACATTTACTGCTGACAGCTTGAGCTTAGGTAAGAAGGGAGCCGCCAGACCACGGTATGGGCTGGGATCTGAACTATGGTGTGGCATCTTAAGGGATGCAAGAACAGACAACCAGACACAAAAAAAACCTCACCCCAACCCTGTTGCCCCAATCCTGCGCTTGCAAAAAGGGGCTGAGGGCAGATTCTGGCTGCCGGGTTGTGTTTGTGGTCCCTGGTCCTTGTATTGCTGGAGGATGAAGCTGGGATGAGCGGTGGTGGGAACAGGACCAGACTGCCCTGGGCTACAGAATGCACTGAGTATCCCCTCTGCTGCTCTCTATATTTTTTTTTTGCCTTTATGGTGGTTTTTTTTTTGGCATTTATGTTTTTTTTTTTTCCATTTATGAGTTCCCCAGTCCTTAGCATGAGTGCTGCATCTCCTTTAGCTCTTTGAATTTGCTCCTTCCCCATGCTACATATAAGGACCAACCCGGCTGACCACCTCCTCCAGCCACGGGACCTCCCAGAGCTGGGCAGGCAGGTCCCCAGGAGACACCCCCAAGGTAGAGGATCCCCCCACCACATTCCCACCCTCTTATGTTATCAGCCCCAGACTAAGGCAAGGCAAATAAAACCTTTGCTCCTAAGCCCTGTTTTCCAGTTGCCGGCCTGCCTGAGTGGGGGGGCTGTGATTTGTGCCTGCAACCGTGGCTCTGGGCAAGGGGGGAAGGTCGTGAATACATCTTGAAATGAGTTTTGGGGTTGTTTTTTTGTAGCTTCGCTGACCCAAGAAGCTTCAGGCTTTTCTCTGCTCTTTACCCTGAAGCATGCATCCTCCTGCTGGCTTCGAGGATGAAAAGGAGGGGGTGAGGGGGGAATGGAGGAAAAAAAAAATAAAAAAAATCCATGTTTTGGGGGATAGAGGCTCATTCCCAAAATGCCCGAGGGCTGCCAGGGCTCGGCATAGCGGGGCGTTCGGCTGCTCGCTTTCCTTGTCCTTTGCAGGTGGAATAAAAAGCCAATGTTTTCAGCAAGAGGAAAAGGGGGGGGGGGGGGGGGTTGAGGTTGTCCGAGAGGAGCAGAGCATTGTGTTCTCTTTTTGCCTTTGAACAGACGCGTCTCGTTGTGCCTGCTCCAGCACAAAATAAAATAAAATAAAATAAACAAACCCCAACCAAATGCCTCTTCAAAGGAAATAATCTTCTCGTGGGGTTCCTACCTTGGGAAAGAGCTTGTTCCCTTTCCTTCCCACTAATAAATACCAGTTCAAAACAGCCCGTTCTCCCAGAAGAGTGTTTCCCAGCGGGGATGCACACGGACGGGAGGATTTGTAGCCGCCTTTTAATCAGGGCGAGTTAAATTCTTTGGAAAAAATGTCACCTTATGTGACTTTGCAAGGTCTGGCCAGGCTGACGGTGCCAGGGAGCAAAGCCAACCCCTTGGATGTGCCTGCTGGGTAACGTCACCTGAGTGTAACGACCTTGGCTCCCGTGTCGGCGGGTCCCCGCGTGGGGTGTTGCTGCTGTCCCGGCTGACGCAAAGGTTGGGAGATGAACGGGTTAGCAAAGCCCTAAAAGCAACCCTCGATGTCAACAAAATATGTCTTTGGTTGCCTTTTGTCTTTGAGTTGCAGGGGAAGCAGGAGGGGAGAAGGATGCTGCGTGCGGGCAACGTGCTCTTATTAAAATTCAGATATCTCGGGAGGGGGGGTGGAAGATGTATCTGGCCAGGGCTGAACATGCTTTGGATGGTGGTTTTGTTTTCTTTTCCTCTCAGCAAAATTGAAAACGGCTTGCTGATGGAGAAAAATGTAAGATCAGCACCTCCTTTCCCC
>NW_009647028.1:1409995-1432757 GCF_000708025.1 Charadrius vociferus
CTGGAGGTTGGATGAACACCTTCCTCCCGGCGTGCTGGGCTGCAGCTTGGCTCTGGCTTCTCCTTGGTGGGTGTTTTTGGTCAGTGGGAGGTACGTGGCTAGCAGAAGAGACGTGTGATGCTTTGTGGCCCTTGCAAGCAGCAGCTAATGATCCATAGAGGATCAGCGCTGGGATGGAGGGACCAAGCTGGGCTTTGCAGGTGCCCGGTGCTCTCAGAAACCACCTCCTGCCCTGTGCTGTTCCCCCTGATCTCAGCAATCGTGGCTTCTCTCCACAGAACCGTGAGCTGGTTAAGACCTTATGGGATATCTGCTGGGGGGAGTTGAGGCAACCAGAGGATAAACCAAAGGGGTTGATCACGTAGCTCTTGGGTTATCTGATTATGGGTCAAGTGGCCAAGCAGCAAGGCTGTTGACCAAGTTATAAGCTTTTCAGGAGAGGATTGAGGTTGCTCAAAGCTTGGGCTGGAGTTTGATGCCGAGTGATATGAATTGGGGTAGGTCGGAGGGCTGGATGTGGAAATCCAGCGAGGGTTATGTAGAACGTGGTCCTCCTGGCTCAGGAGTGAGGTGACAGCATCAGGGTACTGGGAAGGTGCTGGGGGAAAACAGCAATGTGCTTGCCCCAGTCCTTTCCTCCTCTGGGTGCTGCTGATGGGTTAGGCGGGTGTTGGACCAGCCCCCCATCAGCCATCATGTAGGTCCTGAGCCCTCTGGAGAGCCTGTGCTTGAGTTGTTGGATGCTGGGAAGAAGTGGGACATGGTATGCTCTGACTCTGCTGATGGCCCTGGAGGTGAGACCCTGGGGATGGGGCAGAGAGGGAGGGGAAACTGCTGTGGTTTTGAGGCTCCAAATGAGGTCTCATTCCTTTCTTCTGCCCGAGCCCTCCTTTAATGGCAACATGCAGCGAAACAAGAGCTGTTAAAGCTCTCCTTGTGCTGGGGCTTTTGATCAGGGAAGTATTAATTACGTTCGAAAGCAAAGGAGAAAGACTAATGAAGGGGAGATCAAAGGGAGCAGCGTGCACACAGAGTTTAAAACCACGGCTCACCATGGGGGCTGCTCTGCAGGGACTCACCCAGGATCTACCGAGAAGGTCGTTGCCCTCGTCTGGACTGTTGAGGGTGATGGGTCATCTATCAGAGGCCGATCTCCACCAGGAAGCAAGCGCTCTGTGGTGCAACCTTGGCTGCCGGCCATGCTAATCATAGGATCAGAGAAGCGATTATTAATTATTTAGCTGGGGAAGGGCACGGGGCTCTGCAGCTCTTGGGTTGCACCGGCCCAGAAACGCGACATTGGCTCCAGGGAGGTTGTGCAGCCCACAGGCATTGGGCCATGCTCTGGGTGGGAAGAGGACCCAGGGATTGGGGAGAGGTTAAGCTAAAAGTCAATATTGGCAGAAGAACAAATGGGGAAAACCCAGCGGGGAATAGATTTAGGTTGGAAATGGGGAGAAAATGTACAGAGGGCGGATGGATCGGCAAACGCGTAAAGCCACTGCAATGGAGAGATGCTCTCGGGGACGCTGCTGAGGACTGGGAGTGGGTATTGCCTGATAATTCGTTTGCTAGTTGATGGGATAAAAATGCAAATATTTGCCTTGATGAATTGTATCTGGCCGTGGGGGCTGGCTGAATAATGAACCACTTACACGGAGATATTTTGTCTGTTAGTTGGCAGGAGCTATCAGTAGCGTGACCTATTTGGGAAGATGATTTAACCACCAGGGATGGGAACTCCTGCAGACAGGAGGGTACCAAGATGACACCTGGGGTCATCTCCAGGCGTCGGGCTTCATGGCTGTTAGATGTCCACTTCCCCAGCCCTGGCACTGCCATCACAGGTATCTCATGCTTGAAACAACCTCTTCCACCCCTTGTTGTCCCTCCCTCACCCTCCGTTTTCCCCTTGTTGCCTTCATCCCTCCTGAGCTCGCCATCACAGAGCACGGACCTGCTTTGCCTTTAATTGGAAAGAAGCTGCTCCTTGATGTGTCTTAAATAGTTTGTTGTCTTGGGCAGACAGGATTCCCCCAGGAGCTGTATATTTTTAGTGCCCGATATTGTTTTAATCATAGTGAGGAGTGCTGCTCGACAAATATTATTTTGGGATGCACAAAATTAGCGATCCTGCTGTCAAGCAAGAATCGGACGGCAGCTAACGAGTTTGGAAACATGAGCTGGGTGGAGGATCCACCACGAAATTAAAGCAACTTTGCATTTTCCGTCTTCGGTGAAAACATTCTCATTTTTTTTTGTGCCCTGGGCTATTATCGGAGGCAGACAAGTCATTTCCCAGATACTTTTGCAGTAAAAGTGGGCATTACTTTTTGCAGGACCTGGTTGCCCCTGGTGGCTCTCTTCACCAGTGATTTCCCCACGCGTCAAGTCCTGTGTCATTTATCTGGGTTCTCCTCCTTGCCCTGCCTTAACCCATGGGGCAAAGGGCTGATCCTGCACCCTGTGGGGCTGAGCAGAGGATGGGTTTGCCTTCAGAGGAGTCTTCGGTTGTTCTGACAACTGGGCAGCTCTGCTCTGCCAAGCTCTGGCTGCGTTGGCCTCCTCCACCTCTTGAGTCTTAGGAGACTTTGCTGAAATGGTTGGCTTTGGGCAACCTGGTCTAGTGGGAGTTGTCCCTGTCTATGGCAGGGGGGTTGGAAGGAGATGATCTTCAAGGTCCTTTCCAACCTAAACCATTCTATGATTCTTTGAAATGTTGGGTTGTTTGTGTCCTGCATCCTCAGAGTCCATCCATGTCATGGTTTCCGGGCTTTTTTGGCTCCAGGGATGGGGATCCCAGCACAGTCTCTGAATGCTACAAGGATGGGTTGGAGGGACCCCAGTTGTTATGGGGGCAGCAGAAGAGGTTGGGGCTCCTTGGAAGGTGCTGGGAGCAGGAGAGCTGCCGCTGCTGCCTTCTTCAATCCACCGGCACCTCTCCGACTCTCAGCTGTGATTGCGGAGCAATCCCCAAACCAGAGGGGTTGCACAGCAACGGGAGCTGAGAGCAGGCTGGAGAAGGAGAGGAGCAGGGGCTTTCTGGTTAAGAGCGATGATGCTGTTTGATCCTCCCCTTAAACCTTGTGTTGCTGGAAGCGGCTCAAGCAGGACAGGGAGCTGCTTTTGGCCTCTGACAGCCATGGCTCCTGCGCGCAGAGCAGAGCATGGCACGTGGGCACAAATTAAAGTGAATATGGAGCTTTTGCAGCTGGTTTGGAGGCTCCTGCAGCTTATCCCCCAACCCTGAGTGGGTGGATGGTTGAGGCTGGTTGGCAGCCAGCTCCGGACCTGCTTTTCTTCTGGGGGATGCTCTCACTTCTACCCAGGTAACGATTGTCCTGACGCTTCGTACACCGATGTGTCCACATCTGGGCTGATGCCCCGAATGATAATCAGCCTGATCTTGTCGAATTGTGGGTGAGATGCTGATGCTTCAGCCTGGCTTGGGGAGGAGCTGCAGGGTGAGCTTCTCCTGAGCACTAGTAGTTTTTCAGAAGTTGGGGTTGTGGTTTTTTTTCTTTTTTTTTTTTGCCAATGATGACAAATTGTAGCCTGTAACCAGCTGGCGAGGAGAGGGGGGTCATCAGCATGGGTGACAGGTTTCTGAAGCCCCTTGATTACCCCTAGCCTGCAAAATGACCTTTGTAGGTGCCAACCTGGTGTGCACGTTGGCATAAGGGGTTCCCCAGCTTGGTTTCCTCTCCAGGTTCTCCCCAGGGCTGGCTCTGCTGGGGTGATGGTGGTCCAGATGAGGATGTATATGTAAAAGGGCCATGCTGCTTTGCATCTGCTGTGGCTGGGGCACGGTGGTCAGCAGTGAGGCATCGCGGCCATGCAAGGGCAAGTGGTCGAGATACCTTCTGGTCTCGGGCTCCTGGCTGGAAACAGCTTGTTTCAAGCAGTTTTTGCAGCTTGTTGTGAAAAGTGGATACTGTGTGTTATGAGCAGAGCACTCTGCTCTTGGAAAATACTTTTCTAATCATTTGTATGAATAATCCTTTTCCTATTGCTCATTTTTAAAGGACTTATCAGGGCAGCCCTGCTTTGGAGCGCCTGGGTTCAGCTTGAAGGGCCCAGCAGCAGGTTTCTCCTCTTCAATTCCGCGAGTCTGGGCTTGGTGCTGGTTTGCCACTGATTGCGGATGCTCTGTCTTGTGAGTATCGAGCCTTAAGGATGACCTGCATCACCAGGTGCTTACCCTCAGATTTTGAAAGCCCACAACAGAAAGATGCTGACGAGGAAACTGTGATCCCTATGCCACCCCAGAGCCTTCCCCAGAGGTTTTTGGCAGAGGAACAGGACCTACATCCTGTGGCTTCAGTTTTTTTGCGTGTGGCTTTTTTTTTTTTTTTTTTTATAGCATGGGTTCCTCACCCTTGGCTCCTTCCCATCCAGAGTTTCGCATCTTTGTGTCTCAGCAATTGTGCTGGGAAAGCCCTGTGCCTGGCCGGCTGCCTGGGGGAGCATCACCTCGTAACTCGGAGGTGAGGGATGCTGCGTAATCCCATCCCAAAGGGTTGCCCCGCTGCTGGCCTTGCAGAGAGGTCCCCGCTCCCTCCTGCCCCTCTCACCGCCTTTCGCATCTTCAGAGGATGGCTTTTTATTACAGCAATTTCCCTGTATTGCAGAGCCAGCGCTGGGGAGAAGTGCTTTTGAAATATAATTTGTGCATTAGCTCCAGAGCCCACTTGTGGCTTTGCTGTAGCTTGCGCTTAAGTGGTGTTCTTGCTGGGGAAATGAAGGGGTTTGACAACCCCGCGGACGGATGTGGAGACATCTGCGTGCAGCCAAGCAAGCGCCTGCCCAGTGGAGCTGCCTACGAGCGAAGCTCTTCCAGCTGAGATGAGCTCTTCCTGGTGCTTGGTTGGCCTCCATCAGCTGCAACCAACCCCTCATCCCTGGCCCACCAGCCCTTGGAAAGTCTTCATGCCCCTATCTCATGTCTTTGGAACCTCCCTCAGGGTTATGCCTCTTCACTGTGATGTTTTGGAAGCCGATGCTGGCTGCACCACTGATAGTCATAACATCAGATTTCCCGATTTCGGATATTTTTAGAGCACCCAGGCAGCCTGTCTGCATGGGCAATGAGCGGGTGTTTTCCATGCAGCTCCTCAACCCTTTCTCATCTGCCACCCTCCCTGGTGGCATCAAGGAGGCCAGCTTGTTCAAACAGATTGGAGTGGAGTGCTATTTGTGAAGGTCCTCGGCTGCAGCGAGGGAGAACGAGAAGTGACACTGGGGACTGGCACAGCGTGGAGCCACCTGGCATGGGACACCCTGGAGCAAGCGCCGTTGGTGATAAATGATGTGTTTTTGCAGGGCTGGGCTCTTTCTGAAAGAAGCGGGAGGACCGTGTGGTGGTCCTTCTGAGTTGGGAGGCTGGGTCAGATGTACAGTGGTGCCCTGCTGCCCTTAGGGTCCGTGGTGGAGTCAGGGCATTGGGATCTGCTCTTGGCTTGACCATCAGCCCATGTCTACCCTTGTGGTGTGGTTTCTCTGTGCTGTGGTGTCAGGTTAACCTGCCCCCAGGAGGATTGGGGGAGGATTTGGGAATGAGTGCTCCTACAGCATTGCATGATGATGAGGGAGGGGGCTCCTGAGCTTCGCTCCACATTCCCATCTCAAGTCAAGTCACCTGAGAAGTCAAGGTACTCAGCTATGTCCAAACAAAGGGTGTCTTCAGGCAGTTTTAAGGAACCCTTAGGGCGCCCAACACCCTTCATCTTTCCTAAAGCGCTCAGCGAAACCTCACTTGCTGGGTTTAGTCTGTTCCTCAGAGCGTCAGCATCTCCAGGGACCAGCTGGATTTGGTTCAAAGGACCCTACGGTTGTGGTGACCAAATTGTCAGCGGTGGAGAAAGAACCTACCTGGAGCCAGATGAGTGGTGTTTGCAGCATGGCTGTGAGCGAATGATTGGAGTCCTCAGGTTGAGGACAACTCCTGCAGGTGGCTGAGAGTGTCTGGGTAGTTCTAGACCTTGCCCTCGCCTGGGCTTTTAAACTTAAAGCTGGAGGGGGCAGGGGAAAGGACTGGATTTATGGAGTTGGCCTCACTAAATGACCCTCAGATTCCTAATTTACAAAATGCCTCCTCATACGTAGCTCAAACCTTCACCAAGTTAAATCAAAGCCATTTCTTCAGCGCTTATTGGCATGATTCGGGGTGCTACAGCTCCCTCTCAAAACTGGTTGCTGTTAGTACATTTAACCTGATCCATCTTTCCCCGTTGGAGAGTCTCTTCTGCTGCTTTCGATCCTGTGCTCTGAGGTTGGTGAGCACAAACGCTCTCTGTGCGCCCAGACGCCCAAACCCGTGCGCTTGGAGCACGCCACCCCGCGCTTCCGCATTTCAATAACGGGACGGAGCTCACCTCTCGCCCTCTGTTAATGACATTTCGCAAGGGGATATTACAACTAGCTGATTAAACAGAGGATATTTGAGTTGAAAAATGAAGACACGTCCCAGAAGTTCGTCTGCCGCTCTCCACGCAGGGGAAGATCACTTTGTTTTGCCAAGAGACGGTGAAAATGGACTGAGGGGGGCACATGCGCCACCCACTCGGAGCTGCTGTCCTCTGCTCCCTCCACGGGAACCCCTTTGCAGCCTGGGTCCACCCAAGCATCACCCCTGGGCATTAGAGAGGAAGGTTTGCAACCAAAGCCATGATTCCGGTGCTTGATCTGGAGATGAGATTCATTTTCCTGGGGATGGCAGAGGATCGGGGTGGATGCTGTGCTCCAGGCAGGATGGGGAGTGGAGCTGCTGAGGAACATGGCATCGGCCACCAGGGAGCGATGCTGCAGGTGGCGTTGGGCCAGTTTATTGTGTAGGTGCCCATTGGATCTACAGACACCTGAGCTTGTCCAAAATCCACTGATTAAACAAAAGTCGCAGAACTATCCTCTGCTGCTGCCTGCGCCGCTGCCAGGGGCAAGCTGGGGCAAATGGCAATTTTCCAATTTCCAATTGGACCGAAATGCTCAGAGCTGAGAAAACTGTGCGCAAAACAACTTCGCTGGGAGGAAAAACAATTATTTTCTCACCCGAAATACATATCTCTGGATAATGCTAATTGCATATCTCTGAATAATGCTAATTGCACGCAACCTCTGTGAAGACATATGTAGATAATAATACCTCGGTCTTCAAATATCCTCTTCAGAAATCTCATGAATATGACTAAAATGCCTCAATTTTGTCCCTTTAAACACTCCCTGCTTTATCATGAGGCTAACGAGCGTGGTGGGGGGTGGAGGAGCTGGTTTCCAGCAGGCGATGTAGGTCATGCTCCAGTTTTTCTTTCTCCAATAAGCAGCTGTGGGACCTTCCTCCTTCCAAATCTATTCACGCCCGGACCCGCGAATGCAGCATCACGTCTGATGGCAGCAAGAAGAGGTCTCACGAGCTGGAGAAATGCAGGAGCTCACTGTGGACCTTCATCAGCCCATGGCTGTAGATATTTTTGCTGTCCAGATATCAGGCTTGGAGGACTTGGCCACAAGCGCTTGCTTTTGGAGAGGGATGGGAAGATGGGTTGGGGCATAAGTACCTCTTTTGACATCTGCTGCGTTGGGAGCTACGCAGAGGAGCAGGACCAGGAGACTGCTGCCCATCTGGATGGCCTCTGTGATGTATGTCACATGGGCATGTGTCTAAATCAAGCTCTTTGTTTTTCGAGATGGTCTCAAGGACCTTCCAGAAATGAATTTCCCCACTCCTGTGCTCCCCACCCCATTTCTCTCCGTGCCCCCAAGGTCCCAGGGATGCTCAGGGAGGTCCCTTGCCACCGCTGTGGTCCCTTCCTGGCCGCGTGAACCCTGCGTGCCGGCCCTGATGGGGGATGTACGGCTCATGTATGGGAATCCGGCTGTCTCCGAGACTGGTAAATATAGCTTCAGCGAGAGCATGTCTGCATGCGTGTGACAGTCTGTGCAGCCAAGCGCTATTTTTAGGAGCACTGGCAAAGGACACACACACAGACACACACACACGGATCTAATCACAGCTTCTCCCAGGCAAATGTTCCCTTTCTCTGGGTTTCAAGCCATGCTTATCAATTTCCTCCTCATTGTTTCCTTCCCTTCTTCTCTGACATGACAACCCGCTGCAGGGAGGAGGGAGAAAACGAGCTGTGATGGGAAGGACAGTTGGCAGGGGGAGATACCTGGGTGGGAGCAGGGTCTGGCCCCCAAACTGGGAGATGTTCTCCTAGCCAACAGCCCCATCCTCATGGGTGGGCTGGGGATGCTCCAGGGGCTGGGTGTCCTCTGGGACAGCTTGTGTTTGGGGGAGCTGGGTGGAAAAATGGGGAGCGCTGAGACGGCCCCAAGATGCCCAGTTTTGCTTTGTGGGGTGATGGAGGAAGACCATCATGCAGAGAGGGAGGAAGGCTGGAGGCTGAGTGATTAAACGCGACCATCCTCTGGGCTGTGATTTAGTGCCGTTGGCAGGAAGGGGATGTTAATTTATTAAGACTTGCAAGATGTCCAGCTTTTTCTTGGAGCATCTTCCTCTTGGCGTGGCTCTCCAGGGAGGGATGACATAGGTGACAGGTCGGCAGCATGGTCACGGGAAGTCCTGGTGTGTATCCAAGCTTGGTTGCCCTCAGTGCTGGACAACCCCAAAATTTCCCAGCGCCTGTGAGAAAGCAGTTTCCCCCCACTGTGCTGCTTCACAGCTCCCCTTGGAACAAATATTCTGATTTATTTCATCCACCCCAATGGCCGGGGAAACCACTAATGGCTGAATTTCACAGGGTGATTACCTCCCACAGCCCCATGTCTTGGGGGTGACAACACCCGTGCCAGCCCCAAAGCATAAATAATTCCATAAGCGATGCACCTTGGAAAAGAAAAGTGTATATATATATATATATATATATATATATTATTTTTTTCCCCTGGCTGATTTGCAGGCAGCGGTGAGCCAAGCTTCCCAGGGTCTCTCCCTGACTCATTAAGTGGTCAGAAGCAATTAATTTAACCCCTCGCTTTCTCCATTTGGAAAGACAAGGGACTATTAATTGCCCTCGGAGGTGGCAAAGATGGATGAAGCCAGTTAATGCTCGCCCTGAGCTTTCAGCGCAGTTTCTGTTTTCTTCAGATAATGAAACTAAACGGGTTTGATCCCCCAAACTCAGCAGAAATCCCGGTGGTTTTAGCTAAAATGTTCCTCATTCGGCGTCAGTAGAGCAAGTCAAAATTAATCATGGTCTACAGGACTGCGGCGTGGAGTCTGATTTTTTTGGGGGGGCAAAACCTGCTTTTCTCAAAGCTGAGTCAAAACCAGACTTTTTCTAGTGAGGTGGCAATTTCAAGATAAAGAATATACTGAAGGAGAATTATCATTTTTTTAAAAAATTCTTGGTGAACAAGACCACCGGAATTGTCCCAGCGGGTACGTCGGTGCCGTTTCCTTTGACAGGACTTCAACTTTTGATGTCCAAATGAAGTTTGAAGCTGTTTTGTCAAGCAGAAAGCCCTCCTAATATTATATATATATAAAAAAAAAATAGGGAAAAAGTACCTAAACAGGCCATTTTTTTTTTTTTCTTGAAATTCAGCAGAAAAGGGCAAACTGGGCGTTTGCCAGGTGGTTGGGTCAATAAATCTTTTTTTTTTTCTTTTTGGGTCCCCCAGGAGAAAGGATGGTGGGGGTGGCCAGCTTGGAAAAAACATTTCTAATTCCAGGCTCGAATGGGAAAAAAAGGCACGAGGGGAGCTATTGGGGAAGAAAATAGCTCTCGGTGGTGATGCCACCCGAAAGCCGTGTCCCTGCCAGCCCTCCGCTCCTCCAGCAGATGTGCCAAAACCCCGAAGAAATATATTTTCTAAATGGGTTATTTGCTTTCCTTTACCACTCGCCATAAACACAGCTTTTTTTTTTTGTCTGGTAGCAAAGATGCGCTCTTGCTTTTATAAGCCCGTCTTAAACACCACTTCTTAGATCAACGGCTTTAAATGAAAAAAAAAAAAAAAAAGAAAGCTCTTTGGAATACAAATGTGGCATTTACTTCCTTAATGCCTCTCTTTCGCTAAGCTACCTTCAAACCCATCAGAGACACTTTAATATATTGAACAGAACTCCCCTCATTTTGATGCTAATGCAGCATTTCATGCAGATAATGTGCTTGAATCATGTGCTGAAATACATTAAAGGTGAAATCTAGAGCTTCAAGGAACTGCTGGTGGCTCAGCTCTCTTCTCCTTCCCTGTTTGCATCTGCCAGCCTGGTCTTGCCAAGCTCCCCGGCAGGTCCGAGGCCAAGCTCGTCCTACAGAGCTTGGTTAATGTCTTTTAATCAATTAAAAACCCCAAATCACCTGTTTTTTTTTCATGCCACGTCATTGCAATGGGGCATTCACTCGTGGGACTCCTTGCTGCAGGATGCTGTGGAGGACAGAATGGGCTTCACCAGCTTGTGGAGATGTTTTGAGGGGCTTTTAAGCATCATCATCTGCATACGGCCTCGAACAGCTCTGCACCAGGACACGCTAAAAGCCAGAAATGAGTTTCTAAACATAGGAAGAACATCTCTGTGCTCTTGGTTTGCTGCTTGCAAGCCTCCACCTCTTCTCTTGGCCTCCTTTGGAGGCAGGAATAGCTGATCCCACCTGGACATTTTATAATGTTCCTGTTCTCCTAATGCTTGCTAGCATCAGTTGGGTGTCCCTTGGTGATGGGAGAGCGGCTGCTTCTTCTATTCTCTGTCCGGAGTCAAAATTAATAATATAAAAGCTCTGAATTTGGGTCAATGTGAACTGAATCTTTTTTTTTTTCGGGGGGGGGGGGGAATAGGAGAATATTTTTTTAAAGTTTCCATTTTGGGTCAGTCAGTGTCAGAGGACCTGACAAGAAACTCCTTGTTGAAAAGAAATTAATTTATTTGTGGAAACCTCATTTTGTTTTGAAGAAATCAAAGGCAGGCACGTCAAGCTTTGGATACCCTTTCAACTGCACTTTTCTGTAATGGTGTTGTTAAAAAAATAATCACTCTGATTTCTGCCAAAGCTCCTGTGATCTGGGACTGCGAATGCCCTCTTCAGCTTCTTCATCCTAGGTGGGACATGCTTGTGTCCAGCATTTATTGCCCTCAATGTGGTCTAGCGGCCAAATAATCCCCTGCAAAGCTTCGTGCTGGTGTAAAGGGGAGCAGGTGGAGGCTGTTCACTCTGCTCTTGCAGATTAGGTTCATTCCTCTTAATTAGTGCCACTCACTAATGAGTGGCCAGCCCTTCAGTGAAGCCCAAGGAGGGGCAAAGCGGGGCTGTTAGCCGTGTTGCAGGCCCTGTGGAGCAGCTTGGTGTCTTCTCCTTGCACAGGAGAAGAAAATGTTGATGCAGAGAGCTTCGTACCTGGGGCTTTTCTTCTGTTTTCAGCCTCAGGAGGGGGAATAGTCCCTTTCCCATCCCCCCAGGGATGCCATCGTCTGCTTGTTGATGTATTAGTCTCAAGCTTTTGCTCTTCTTCAGGTGGTGACCCCCATGCTGACATACCTGGGTGAGCACACTTGCTGTTCCATCACCTCGACCATGCTAAGGTAAGACCTGACTTGCCGGGGGCATGGGCTGGATGCAACCACCTTGCTGGGATAAAGATGGGACCCTCCTGCATGTGGGTAACTCTGGGATTCAAACTTCATAGTCTGGAAGGAACGTCGGTCTGGAGGAGACCCAGATGGAGGTCCTGCTGCTGATGTGACCGCTGAGAATGTGTCTCCTGGGGGATCTAAAGCAGCAGAGAGGGGAAATGAAACCTTTTTCACCACTGGTACGCTCAATCCGCTTTTGCTTCATGGAAATCTTCTTTTAAAAGCAGCTCTGCCCTTCCTGCAGCCCTGTCTTGGAGGTTTTCCAGTGGCTCTGAGAAGAGGCGTGGTCCCTGGTCCACAAGACTAAGCTGGAGATGGAGCTGTGCAGCTCTGCCTGCCTCCCTGCCTAAATATAGGTCAGTCCAGATGACGTGACCATTTCCAGAGCATCCCACAGTCCTTTCCGTACTGGCAGTACCATCTCTGTCCCTCTACCAGCACAAAGTCCAGCTGGGAAGGGTGCAGGGCCACCACCCCTGAGACTGGGGCCAGAACTTTGCTTGCCTTGAAATGTTCTTGTCAAACACCCAAAGGCATCAGTCCTGATCTGAACCATCCCCTGCCCAACAAACCTCTCTCCTGCCATTACAATAACTGCCACTGACATTTTAGTAGCACTTTTCTTCCCGAAGGGTTTCCTGAGCCCTTCACAAGCTGTACCGCTTCTCCTGGTGCTGAAACGTGGCCACCATCAAAGCTGGGTGCCCATCCCTCATCCTCCCTTGCTGGCAAGCACGGCAGGGGGATGCCACTCAATGCATCCCTGGGCATGGCAGGAGGGCATTATGGTCCCGAGGGCTGGAAAAAGGGGGATATTTTGGAAGGAAAACCATGGGAATATATGGATGAAAGCATGGGGATGGTTGCCGGGCAGACCCTGGGGTGATGTGCAACTGGAGCACGTCAAGAGGTCACTCCAGGCAGTGCCATGACTTTTTCTCACATCAGTTCATCATTAAAGAGTTTCAGTCCTGACGAAGGCGTGGTACGGCCTCTCGGGTCTCAGTTGGAGTGGGGATGGCAGATGCAGAGCTTGGCCAGTGAGTGGGGCACCCCAAAGGGTCTGGCTGTCCCCCGACTTCAGCAGAAAAAACCTGGTGTTGAATGTGCCTCCCTGAGCCAACTCTCCCAGGCTGATGCGTTGGCTGTGTCTTGGATCCTCCTGCTCCCTGTCCTTGCTTACACGTGTCTTCTCCTTGCAGGTGGCACCTCAGCTCCTGGCTGAGCATCTGTGGTCCATCATGTCCTCCTACCACTGATGCAGATGGGTACAAGCCCACGGAAGGAGCCTGGGCTGGGCAGAGAGGTGCAACCTCCGTTCCCAGGCTAACCCCAGGTTTAGGAGAAGAGCCGCTCTGTCACCGGAGGAGGTGGAGGAGAGAGCGCGCAGCACTGAATAAATCTTTTCTGACAGCCGGGAAATGCCGTGGCCTTTGCGATGGAGCTGAGCTGACGGGTGGCACTGCTCCCCGGGTGGGCTGAGCCTCCTCTTCCAGTGCTGCTCGGCGGGGACCGTGCCTGCGGCGGCATGATGCTTGGAGATGGTGTCAGTAAAGGCAGGCTTGGACCCCTTGGAGAGGGGCCCGGAGACCTTGGAGCCCCTTTTGGAGAGGGCTTGTACTTCTGCATGCAGGGTGCAAGCTACGCCCATAGCTTGTTGTCCTGTTTTCAAGTCTTGCTGCTGGTTTTATCCCCTTTCCCCAGTTGCACGGTGCTGGATGTGGGTCCTGAGCCCTCCACCGCAGCCAGCTCAGCTGGTGCCAGGTTTAGACCCTTGTCCTGCTGGACCTGCGGCAGTGCCTGCTGAAATTCATGTGGTTTTGCATCATGATGGAGGAAATCTCAGGGCTTTGTTGAGCACCAGTGAGACGCTGGGCAGCTGGAGAGCATCACTTGCCTTCCTCCCTTCCCATTTGATGCATCCTTCAAGGGTTCCCCTCTCCATGAACCAAGCAGGATGGCATCAGCTGGGCACTGAGACAGCCTCTTAGGGGCTGGGAGACCTTTCTCCAGTGAATCATGGGATTCTGGGGGTGCCCATCCAAACGTCTCCCTTCCCTGGGATGAGCCGAGCCCCTCTGGCCCGTGCCCAGAGCTCCCCAGGGCTTCTCTTCGCCCCCAGCAGCACCACCAGCCGAGCTCATTTCCCCAATTAAACATTATTAGTCCTTGAGTGAAAGGAGGAGGAAGGCGGCGAGGAAGGATTTTTATTGGGAAGTCGTTTCTTCCTTAATTGAATTGCTCCTGTTAACAGCAGCGAGGAGAAGAGGAACAAAAAGCCAAACGGGAGGTAAAGGCGCTTAATTCACTTCTGCTCGAGAGGAGCTAATATTAATAAACTCCTGGATGAAGGGATTTGCAAGGGTTTGTTAGAAGGATTAACTCCAAAATGGTGATTAGATTTCCCAGAGTAAACTCGCTGATAAACAAGGGAGATGGTGAGATGCAGATGTTACACCCACGAAGAGCGAGGTCCCTCCCAGCTGCCAGACCCAACGCGTGGAGGAGCTGCTCCTTGCTCTGGGCTAGAGGGCTTCCTCCACATTTACCCCAAAACCAAGCAGAGATGATGTCCTAGGTTCTTCCTAAGGGGGCCTCGACATCACTTACTGTGAAGACCCTCCAAACCTGAGCTTGGATGGAGGTGGCACCATTTAGAAGAACCGTACGGACCAAGGAGCAGGATCTGGGGCGTCACCGGGGTGTCCATCCTCACGGTGGTCCCACCAGTCAGGTCGCATCCCAAGGATGGATGCTCAGTGAGGGAGGAAAGAACCAAAAGCCGATCGAGAGGTAGGTGTTGGCGGCACGTTGATGGTCTTCCAAGCACTGCTTGCATGGTACAACGGTTGAGCATCCTTTAGCACGTGGAGGCACCCAGCCCTGCCAGCACTTTGGAAACAGCAATCATACATATTTCCCATATCAGCATCAAAAATTGTTCCTGTCCCCATTCCTCAGATGAAAAAGAGGGTCCAGAGCGGCCGAGATCATCTAAAAGAGAGATTCCCAAATCTGGTGCTGTGCTGCCCAGCCCTGGAGAAGCCCATCGGAGCAAATCCCACCGAGGGTAAACAGCTACATCCCAGCATCAATGGGCCATCCGAACCAGTTTGATTTCATTACGTGCACTTGTTCCCTTAAAGTGGGATATTTAAGAAGGGAGGAGGGGGGGGGAAATAATCATTTAGAGGGTTGCCATCAGCCTCCAGGCATTAAATTTTCTCTGCTTCAAATTATTATGATGAGATAGAGAGTGCTATCTGAGGCAGCGCTGCTTTGGTGCCTTCTCCCCCCCTAATTCCTGCCTCTCACCCGCTGCTCCCGACAGCCCGAGCTTAAACCCCACGCCGAGTTGATGAAAAACTAAATGAAAAAGTCAAAACCATGAAAAAAGAGTCCTTGAGGGGAGCTGGGGGTGCTTGGCCAGGGCAGGGGCGAGACAGCCGGGGCAAAGAAGGGGTCTAGTCCTTGCTCTGCCCTGGGGATTTGAGGGCGTCGGGGTATCAGCGATGCTTTAGGGATGGGATGAAGCCAGAGAGATGCGACTGAGAGAGCCTGGGATTCAACGTTCGTCTTTCCCTGGTGTGTCCTGGATCTATTCATCATTTTAATGCTTTCAAACTGCCCAGAAGAAAAAATTTTGGCGGTGTTTTCTTAGGGTAGAGCAGAAACCTTACCCCTCTGGGATGGGAAGGCGTCCCCGTCTCCTGTCTGAATACTCCTCATTCTTGGCTTTATCCGACAGGACAAGGTAGCTTTCTCCTCTCTCTCATCCCTCCCTTTCTCCTTGCTCTGCCGTTCTCTGGGCTGGGGAAGCCCGGAGAAGGAGAATCCCGGCAGTCGGGATGGTTTATCATTGGTGAGGTCCTTTGGGGAGCCGTGGCCGGAGGCTCACGGCGGGGAAGACAGGATGGTACCGTCGCTTTTTTGGGATGCTCGTGCATCACTGGAGGTTGGAGTCTCCCGGCTCTGGGGATGCGCTAGCTCACTGGGATGGGCAGCCGGGGACTCCCAGACAGGCACTGCGGGAGGAAATGGCCTCCTTGGGGACACCAGAGGGAAGGCAGTGTCCCTCCATCACCCCTCACTGCAGCCACGGTCCCCCTCCTGTGCTCACCGCTACCCCCCTTACCCATCCCCGGCGACCCCAAAGGGGCAGCACCGCATCCTGACCCATGCAGTTTGCAGGACGTCCTCAGCATGGCGGGCCGGCCCTTGTGCCCGCATTGTCCCCATCTACCACCTGCTTTTGTCCCATACGTGTAGGGCTTTGAGGATGAGGAGGGTCTGGTCCCCTTCTGGGCTCCTCAAGGATGCTGCCCTCTCCCAGAATCCCAGATCTCCTGGTCCGTGGGGCCAGAGGAAAACTCTTTCTAAGGCTCCTTTCTCCCCAGAGGGGTATTTAAACCTTCTCCATGTGCTAAAGTGACACTGCTGAATTGGCAGGAGCCCGTCGTGGGATGAAGGCACGTGGTTCTCCACCCCAGAGCAGGCAGGAGGGGGGGGCTTATTGCGACCTCCAACCTACAGCGACACTTGGAGCCTGCTCTTGCCAACCAACCTCGAGACTATTTTGTTTTATTATTATGATTACAGCGCAAGGTCGGTTGATAAAGATAACTCGATTTAATGCACTTTGACTTGCGTGAAGCGTTTGACTTCACCGTGCATCCCAACCTGATAAAAACCCGGCACCGCACCAGCCCTCCGCAGCCTGTGTTAAACGGATTAAAAGCCCGTTAATGGAGAGATCGGCGGTGTTGCCCTTCTGCCCTTTGCTATATTTGTCACCGAGCTGAAAAACGATATAAAATAAGCGCCGGATGTATTTGCAGAGGCTGCAATGTGGTGGGGCAGAAAGGGGAAGCAAATAACCCCTTGAATAGGGATGGCCCCGGCGGCGCGGAGGGACGGGGTTCCACTGGAATCCGTCTGCCGTCGTAAGGCCGCGGCAGACCCCCGGGGATGCTGAGGACAAACAGGGAGGGGATGTGACATCTGCGTCCCCAAGGAAGAGCCTTGGGAGGGGGATTAGCCAGGCTGGAGGCGCTCGCAGGGAGGGGAAGGGGATATCTCGAAGCAGATCATCTTCAGTGGGGAGCAGCACCCGTATCCGTCGGTGGTGGTGGGGAAACTGAGGCACAGGGGCAGCCCCGCAGCATAAGAACTACGCACGAGATGGTTTCTCCATCCCAAAATCGTGGAATACCTCTGCTTTTTATTATTTCTTGCTTTGGCGGGTGTGGAGCCGGGGTTGCCACCGGGGCTGAGCCTTTCTGTGGCCCTGCGCGGGGACGGATGCTGCGGCCCAGCGCTCCCTCCCATCCTCTGGTTCTCTTCTTTCCCGACCATGCCGCCCCGAATCATTTAAAAACCACCTTTTCACTGCTAGGTGCTCACTTCTCTGCTAATTAACCACCTCGCAGGCATTTAGCAAATGACGCTTTTTGTTCATAATTACCAGGAAAAGGTGATTCCTACCTCCCAGAACCAAACTCATTTTCACCTACCGGGAAACACCTTTTCTTTCGGTGTTTTTTTCTTAAATTTGGTGGGCTGAGAGAGCCCGAGTGTTTTACGCAGAGGCAGGCCCCGCTCCGGCGGGTTAGTTTGATGCCGCAAAGCGCTGTTTGGGGATTCAGAGCCTTCGTTTGCTTTCCTTCGGTCCCTTTGGAGAGCCTCAGAGGCAGCCCAAGGGCTCCGCGAAGCTCTGGCTCTCGGGCTGCCTGCGGACCCCCGCTGGGGCTTTCCCCTGGTTTAATCCCGCGGCGTCTCCGTTTAATTTTATTTAGGTCCTCTCTTGGTTTTTCAGGGTTTATTTTGGGGCGTGTAGGCTCAGGCATCGTTTTCCTGGGGCGGTTCTTGCTTAGCTGAGCTCCTGTACCAACAGCTCCCTGCGTTGCTTGTGCCCACGCAGCAGAAGGGGAAACTGAGGCACGAGACCAGCAGCGCCTGGCTGGGTGCCGCTGGGTCTGTGCTTGCTTGGGCATCCCGCGGCAGGGGACAAGCAGCAACCCAGCCCTGTCTCCAGGGAGGGGGACGGATCCAGTCCCTGGGGTCCAGCAAGGCAGGAGAACCAGCACCAGGAATTACATTGACCCGACGCAACTCATTTCACTTGTGGTCCTCTGCAGCAGCATTCTCCGGCGCAGCACCGCCTTCCCAACTCCGCCGTCGCGTCCCCGATCGATATTCCCCATCAAAAACCTGGCGGTGGCAACGCCGAGAAGTTATTTCCCCTCGGCAAAATTGCCGGTGGCAGAGCCAAGTTCAGCCTTTCTATAAATAACCCCCCCCACCCCGGACCGCCGTCGCAGCATCATCACCGGCGCGCATGCCACACGGTCCCTGCCCCCGAGCCCGGCTTTGCTAATTCAGCACGGCGGCTCGCACGGCGCCTGCACAATATTTGCATGAAATATAAATTTTAGAGGGCTTTTCCGCTCGGGGAAAGCCAAGTGCTGGACCAGTCCTTCGCAGCACCCTCCTCCGCGAGGAGCGGCATCCTTGGGGCTAGAAAAGGTGAAATAGGTACATTTAAACGCACCCAGCCACAAATCCCTTGCAAATGCCAACGCTGCGGGCCCGGGGCTCTGTCAGATAACGTTACCCAGCTCAAACTCCTTCCCCTGGGGCTTGGGGAGCCCTCCCCATCCCTCTCCATCACCCACCGGCTCCGTGCCACCTTCCCAGGAGGGAAGGTTGATGGGAGAGGCTGTAACTCCACCGGTGCTCTCCCCGACTGATCTTCAAAAGCGCTTTGAAGTCGGGGAAATCGGTGAGGTTTTTTTTTTTTTATTATTATTATTTTATTTTCTTTTTTTCTTCCTTGGATACTAAAATTTAGAACTTGAGTTTTTAATGAGGAAGGAGCTCCGCGGTGTTCATCAAACGCGGCCGGCCGGCGGGACTCGGGAGCGACGGCTGTGCAAATGAGCAGGGAGGTTGAAAAGCCAAAAGAAAATGGAAAAGCTGGGGAAAAAAAAAAAAAAGAAAGAAAGAAAAAGAGAAAGAAATTCCCTCAGATGAGGATTGAACTGTCTCCTCGGGGGAAGCCCTGGTGAAAATGTCCCCTCCCCACGCAAGGTGTCCCATCACGTGGGGACACGGCTGCTTCACTGGGGCCAAGGACCGAGTCTTTGCCAGCAGTGGGAAGGTGGCAAAAAACCTTATAAAATATTAAAAATGTGTATTTTTCATATTTAGATTTTGATTTCGAAAGAGAAAGGCTGCTCGTCAGACGCTTTTAATGCTTACGCGGCTCTAACTCATGGCACTTTCCCTCCGAAAGCACCCAAATATAGCCAAGGATCCGTTTCAATTGCAGACAGGACAAAACATAGGAGGCTGCTCCGATTTAATAATAACCGTAATATGGATATTACTCTCCGGGCTTTGTCATGCAATAGCTTCTATTATTAAATTCTTCACACCCTGGGCTGGTTTTACTCTGTGAATTCAGTGCCGGGGTTGACAGGCATCTCGGAGACGAGCATCTTCCCCGGGCTCTGCCCAGGGCGAGAGCTCGGAGGGTCTCCCCGGGCTCAAACGATGCGTTTTTGGCAGCCAGCACCCAAAAATGAGAATAATATTAATTCTGGATGTACGTGCCAGTCCCTCCCCGGTGAGGTGATGGAAGCAGGGGCTGCTAGGTGGCTTTTTTGGGGGAGTTCTGGAGGAATTAGAGTGCTCCGCGTACGTCCGTCTCTCCCGTCCTCCTCCCACGAGGTTATTCCGCTGCCCAATTTTAAACAAATTTCGGGGCAAGGTTGGAATCTCGGGGGGGAAATGCGTCTCTTCTGCTGCTTATTTGCAGCAGGATGGCTCCAAAGGAGGAATCTGGGGGTGTCTGGAGGTGCCCAAAAAGATGTGCCTGAGCCTTTCTCACCAGCCACAGCCATTCAGGGCCGGGAAGTAGAGATTACAGGTTGTCATCCGTGCTTAAAAAAATGGATGGTCACACATTTTTGATTTATCAGGGAGAGAAAAAGTCACTTTAAGTAGAGAAAAAAAACTTATTACAGCTTATCCATCCTCTGGTCGGGTCTTTGGATCGGTAAGGGCTCTCAGCATCCTTCGGCTTTGCCTCTCTGGATGCAGTCCGGAGCTCGTCCCGCTGTCACCGCATCCGTCTTGGTCCATTTAACGTCTCGTAATTGAGCTTGCTAATTGGGGTTTTCTAATTGCTGCTGCTGCTACGGCCAGCTGGGGTGGGTTCGGGGGCAGGACCCCAACTGCCAGCACCTGTGGGGTGCTGCTGAGGCTTTATTAGAGGGCATTTGGGGGCAGCTGTGTGTTTAGGGGAGGTGTGGTGTTATAGGGTGTGTGTTTGTCCTTGTAGGGACTTCCCTATGTGCTGCCACCAGTTCCCTAAATTTGGGGCATCGTGCGGTGAGTGAGGGTGGGGTGTTGGTGTTGAATTGGGGGTGCTGTGGGGTTGTAGGCTGTTGGGTACCCCCAGTGGTAACCCCCACCCTGGGAAAGGCTGTTTCCCTCTGTGGTTTGTCCCAGTGGTGCTGTGTGTCCCTTCCTCTGGGGTTGAGGGTCAAATCCTGGTGTGTGGGGACACCCGGCCCTCCCCGCCTGCCCCCTCCCTCCTCAAGTGTGGGTTAACCACATAATCTGCTTCTTTCGCCCTCTGGAGTGGGGGTTGAAGCCCTTTAGAGAACCCTTTAGTGCTTCGAGCATCCCCCTGGGGAACAGGCTGGGGCTGAGCATCCCCCAAATGGGGCTGAGCATTCCCCTGGGGAACAGGCTGGGGCTGAGCATCCCCCAAGTGGGGCTGAGCATCCCCCAAGTGGGGCTGAGCATCCCCCAAGTGGGGCTGCTGCCAGGCACGGGGGCTGCTTGGCCCTTCTAGGGCACGGCTCTTCTCCCTGGGATGTGGGAACTGGACCCCAAATTTGGATGGGTGGGATGGGGCTGCCTGCCCAAGGGATGACCTACTGGGCGGACAAGGTCAGGGTGGACCTCTGTGTGATGGTCCACCCCCCTCCATGTCGGCCCCATACTGCACCGGGGATGCTCCTCATCGTGCTCGGAGCTGTGTCGCCGTGGCAGGAGGGATTTGGGGTGGGCTATGGGGCAGGACCCACTCACCGGCAGCACTGGGATGAGGGGCCAGGCCGGCTGGGGCTGAGCCTGGCACCTTACCCATTAGCATCCCGCCGCAACAAACTGGGGTACCACTGGTCACCCCTATTTTGAGGCAGAAACCCCTCCTTGCTGGTTGGGCTTCGGGGGCTTTGCTACTTCTTTGGAGACTTTGCAATGAGATTAAGGCTCCCCCAAAACCGTGACCTGGGGGAGGCGGTGGAGCTGCACGTCCTTCCCCGACCCGTGTTTCAGCCCCGGTGGGGGGATGCGATGTCCCACGGGGATGGGAAGGAGGGACGAAATTGCCTGTGCTGCTCTCCTGCCCGCGGTTTTGAAAGGAAAGCGGAGGGTGAGAACGGAGCAGACACGGTGTGAGGAGGGGACTATCATGCCGGGAGTAGAGAATTTAAAAGACAACAAGCCAGGGCTTGAGGAGACGGGATCAAAGGTAGCGCCAGGCGATGCCTTCGAGGTAGGAGCAGATGTGAAGGGAGGGGAAGAGCCCATCAGTTATAGAAGTTTATGGTCCTAATTACTCTCTCCTCGTGCTCGCCGTGCGTGGTAAATGGCTGTAAGAACTCAAGCGGGTGGACAAGCATCCCGGGCGCCATCCCCCTCTGGTTTATCAGCTGGGAAAACCTGAAATGATTTTTGCAGCGCGGGATGACCGTAGCTTTAATTAGTCTTCCGACTTGATTTTTTTTTTATTTTTCTACAACATTTTAATTTTCTGCCTGGATTTGCGGACATCTCTGTAAGTAAGCGGCTTAAGGATGGGGAGGTGGGAAAAACACGTTGGTGTGGTTCAGCGGGAGGAGGAGGAGCCCGAACCTCTGCGTTGAGTTTGATTTTCTGCCTGGATTTGCGGACATCTCTGTAAGTAAGCGGCTTAAGGATGGGGAGGTGGGAAAAACACGTTGGTGTGGTTCAGCGGGAGGAGGAGGAGCCCGAACCTCTGCGTTGAGTTTGTGCTGGTCTTTGCTGAGCCGGCGCTTGGATGCTTCTCCCTCGAGGAGAGGGAAGAAATCAAACCTGCTCATTTATCTTCACCTGAGAAGATGCTGGCACCGGCTCTCCAGGAAGAAAGGCTTGTTTTTCTTCCTGTCGGCTTGAAAAACCTTTAATTCCCGGTTGAATTAAATACATTTTGTATCCCACCTGAGCAGGTGGGACACAAATTTATTCCCCGATAAAGTTTTGGAATGCGGGAGCCTGGTTCTGTCCTTGCCACCTGCGTGTGACATCCAGGAGATGAAACCATCCCAGGACCTTGAGCAAAGCCTGTCCTGGAGGCTCTGGCCGTGGAGATCTGCTTGTTTGGGGTTAAAAACAGGAGTGAGAAGATATTAAACCTTTCAGAGCTGGTTTAGGGGGCTCTAAGGGAGATGCAGAGGATTTTTGAGGGCACGGAGGGGTTGCTTGATGCTGCAATCCGGTGGTGACCCTGTGCCAAGACCTTCTGCAGCTCCTGGACCAGCTTGGAGGGGAGATTCAAGCAGCTCGAACGCATACCTGAACTGATGTATTTTTGGCCAGGAAAAGATTAAATGACAGTAAACCTCCAGTTTTAAGAGCTGAGGCAGGAGGAGGACAGAATTACCCTGTGCCTTTTGGTGCTTTCTGAGATAAAACAGCTTCCCGAGGTGTTTGGGGAAATGGTCGACCAAGAAGACCATCGTCTGTGGGAGCGCATCCCTGCGTCCTTCAGCCCCTCGTCGAGCAGAACAGGTTGTCTGTGCTGGAGGGGCTTTTTTGGATGTGAGTTTCATTCCTGGACCAGCCAAAATCTTGCAGGCGTCTCCAAAACCAGCAATATTTTCATCGCTTCTTTAGCTACTCCGATCTCCTTCGAGCATCTGATTTAAGCACCACCCTGAAGCAAAGCCCTCGCTGTCGCCGTGCCTCAGTTTCCCTTTTAGCGCCGGGTTTGCTCCCTCACCCCTACCCGTAAAGGCACCGGCTGCGGTGCCGGCTCAGCTGTAGGATCCAGGTGCCCCATCAACACCTCGAATAAACAACATGGAGAAACCCCATTAAATTTCATCCCCTCCATCATCAGCTATGCCTGGA
>NW_009647028.1:1432767-1434925 GCF_000708025.1 Charadrius vociferus
CCCCCCGCCTCGACTGGTCCCAGCTGGGTTGGGAACAGGGCTCTGCCACAGCGATGTCCCACACCGCTGATATTTAGGGTGACATTTCCCACGGGGGGGGCTGTGTGTGTGTGTGTGGGGTGGAATCCCGCACCGTGCCACGTCTTCGCATCCGAAGACAACAAGATGCGGCAAATAAAACAGTCCCAGCACCCATCCTCTGTTATACAGGTAATTTATTCCGTGGATTTCATGCCATCCGAGGCACCTGGAAAATAGCTGTGTGGGCTTTCCATATGGGTTGCTATTATTTTCCAGGGTACAGAAAACAGATTGTTGGAAGAACTCCCTGTTCTGTGGCTTGTGCTATTTTATTTTTTTAATTTTTTTTTTTTTTTTTAAAGCAGAGCAGCAGTCAGTGCTGTTTCCTCTCCGCCGAGCGTTGTTTAGAGATTGCTCCTAGTGCAACTCGAAGCAGGAAAAGGCTTAGAGCTTTTAATTAAAAGCTGCAATCTGCTCTTTTCCTCTAAATGCAAAGACTCACCTACAGGATGGGAAGAAAAAGAATAATAATTAAAAAAAAAAAAAAAAAAGGAGGAAAAAGTCAATTTTTACTTTGTGGGGAGGGGCTGAGATGAAACCCTGGGGTTGTTCCTCTTTGCCAACCGAGTTGTGTTGCTCCACGGGGATCTCGGTGGCAGGTTGGGATGGTTTTGGGAAGCCCGCAGCTCTGCTGCGATGCTGATTAGATTTTATTATTATGATTTTTTTTTTCTTGAGCGTGACCCACCTGCCTGAGCCTGATCCTGCCGAGCCTCTCCTGGAGGCTGTTTCCATCTCCCGGGAAGGGGAACCGCAGATGTTTTCCCCCTCCCGCCGGCTCTTCGGTGGCATCCATGCATGGCTAAAGAGGTCAGCTTGCTTTTAAATGTGTCACTGAGCATCTCTGTCTCCCCCGGGATACGGGAGTACCGAGAGGAGCCTGTGGGGATGGGAAGGAGCTTTCACCGCAGTGGCTGAAGATGCTGGAGGACACAGGAGGTCCCCAGGGTTACGTGGTGTGGGGTATATGGGGGCAAAGGGATGCTCTGAGGCGATAATCGGGGAGTTTTTATTTGCAGTGTAAACGGGCTGGCTCCGAGGCAGGAAGAAGATGGGTTTCCTATATTTGGCGCTGGGGAGCGTGTCTAGCTCTGCCTGCCGTCCCTCCATCTGCGACGTCTGGCTCGTCGGGGCGGTGAGCTCCCAGCTCAGCGCTTTTCCGCGGGAAGCAAAAGCTTTGGGAAGTCATACATGGGTTTGTTTCTTTCCCCTCCCTTTGTTGATGACGGGGGAGATGCTTCAGCCCCTTCTTGGCCATTGCAATTCCTTCGCCTTACCTGTCTGCCACCCTCCTTGAAGGGGGATCGTTGTCCCCAGGGTGGCTTTATGTCCCCTGGGGGATGCTGGGCAAAGGCGTCCTGCCCATCTAGTCCCATAAATGTCACCGTTTGTGGGAATAAAAGAAGGAGGAGAAAGGCAATGAAGGGATGGGGGGGGGGAATAATCCCTATAACCCGTAATAAAAAGAAGATGCTAACAAAGATATTGTTCATTTTTTGGGCTGAGTGGCTGCATTTATATTCTCTCTGGCTGGTGGCTCTCCGCCTCTGAATTCAGAGCCGTGTCCTGGGTAAAATATGAAGTGTGCTGTAAGAGAAGGGCCAGAGGCCTGGAGAGTCCCCCAAACCTCCTCCGTGGGGCAGACGGGGTCTGGGGGCTGGGCTGTGGCAGCGATGTTGGCTTTGGGGACGGGGTTTATAGCCCCTTATTGCCCCTCGGGCTCATTTTGCCATGGTCAGAAATGTGTTTGGCTTCTGTTTGATCCTGAGGATCTAGGGTGACCTTGGGCCATGGTTTGGGGCTTTTCCTGGCAAAACAGCGCTGGGGATGTATGAAATAAGGTGAGACTATGTATGCATTAATGAGAACAAGGTGAGATGCAGCTTTTGAATTAAATCTCCAGCCCCCTTAAAACCCTCCAGAGGAATTGCAGGGGGGAAGAGGGAGAGGTGTGGGGAAGGGGAGCCCTGGACTGAGCCCTGTGATTCTGTCCTTCCCACCCCAGCCTGCATCCATCCCTCCATCCCTCCTTCCCGCTCCAGCCTCCATCCATCCATGTATCCTTCCCACTCCCGCC
>NW_009647028.1:1435223-1450374 GCF_000708025.1 Charadrius vociferus
TCCCCCCACCCACCCACCCTCCCCCCCCCGCCCCCCCCCAGCCTGCATCCCTGCACAGTGGACCCAGAAAGCTGCTCAGGACCCTTGAGCCAGGCTCACTGGGGTCCAGCCACCTTGGGGTGGGATTTTAGGGTCCCCCCCAGCCCTTTTGCACATGATGTCTAATGGCAAAGCAGCTTCGCAGTGGAGCTGATCCCCTCTTTGCACAGTGTCCCGTGAAAGGGTCCGTGCCGAAACCTGGCTGAGAGCTGAGCCCGGGGTGCAAATCAGGGGGAATTTTGGGGGGAAGATGCAGGATGCTGGCTGTGAGCTGTATTTGGGTCCCCGAGGAGAGAGCGTTGGGGTGGAAAGGGGTGGTGGTGGGTTTAGCAGGGAGTTGGCAGCTCTCCTCCCAGAGCCTCGGCTCCCCATCCCTCCCGTAGCACATTGAAATTCAAATCGCACCTCTCCGACGCCGGCTCTCTTTGTTGCTTCTTCAAATGACTAATTGTCACTTTTTTTAATAAGGCAGCATCACGGGGAGGTGCGGGAGATTTTTTTAATAATTTTTTTTTTTCTTCTCCCCTTTTTACGATTATTATAACAAAAAAAAAAAAAAAAAGAGGGGGTGGGGAAGGAGAAACACAAGCACCGGGGATAGTAAATCTCTTCCTCCTTTCCACACACCAGCTGCTGGTGATGCTCTACTGCAGCGGCCAAGACACTTCATCCTCCTCCGAGGGTTTACTTGGAGCTGTGCGATGGCTCGGGTAAACAGGGCTATTCCTGCTACGTTTGCTTTTTATTTGCTTTTTATTTTTTTTTGGCTCGAACTGGTTCCAAATAGCTGGGGAGGGGGTGGGCTGGCGGGGGATATCTGCCCCTTTCCTGGCACTCTGAGTGAATTTAAAAGCTCTCGTGTTCATTTAAGACCAGGTTGAAGTCTCGTTCGTCTCCCAGCGGGGTGGTCCTCGTCCCTCCCCACTGCAGGGGTGTGTTACGGAGCTGCCCTCCCTGTTTGCCCTTAAAACTCTACTTTGCCCATCCCCTGGTGATCCTCCTCCGGGAGAAGGTGTCCTCCTCGAGGCTGGTGGGACCAGTGGGTTTTTAGGGTCCCTTCTCAGCTGATCACTGGGATGTGCTGGGTGGGATGAGGATTAATTTGGTATATTTGGAAGGTTTGGCAATAACCTGGGGATGGGAGAGCCTTGGCTCAGGCACCAGCTCTTGATTCTGTCCCGGGGCGATGAGCAACGAATGGAATCAGGTCCCTGGATTCAAGCCCTGGGGGCTGTGGGTCAAGCGATGGGGAGGGGGAGATGCTAAAAGAGCATCAACCCAAGGCAGGACTTATCCTCCGGGCTCCGTGGGGAAGCATTTACCCCACACGTCTCCTTTGAGGATGCTCGTTCCCTTGCATTACATCTGGCTGGGTGGCACAAACCACCTCCCGGTGACAAGCTCTGGACCTCTTTCCACCCCAGCCTCTTCCATTTGGTGGGTGAACTGCAAAGCCCATCAGCCACAACCCCTCGTTAGGCAAATTATCTCCTCCCTATTGGCCCAACCCAGCTGCGGGGATGCTGAGGCGTTGCTGAGGGAGGTCAAACCGCCAATTTTGGGGACCGTCTTCCCCTGAGAAGCTTTGGCTTCTCCCTTCGCCAGCCTTGGCCCCGGGGTGGGTCGGAGCGGCGCAGGGATGGATTTCAAACACAGCACGAAAGAAATTAAAAAAAAAAAAAAAAGAACGCCCTTCCTCCAGCTTTTATTTATCTCAGTGCATCTCTTGCTATTAACTACCGCCAGCCTGATGCCAGCTGGACCGTTTATGACGGCAATAAAAGCCAAACGGCGATATAAAATTGCACCTGTCATAATTGGGCTTGATTTAACCGCGGATGGAGGCAGCCGACGGTGACGCTCGTTCGATACCTTGCGCAGAGGGGTGCCTTGGCCGAAAGGTTCCCCCCTCCCCCGGTGTGCCGGACCCTCGAGCATCTGTTTTGCAGGGGAATAAACCCACTTTGGATCCTGCCTAAAAGCAGGATGCTGTGTGAGCTCGTGTTTCAAAGTAATGGGAGAAAAGGACGGCTGTCGTTTTAATTTGATGTTGTCAGGCTTTTTTTTTTTTTTAATTTTTTTTATTTATTTTTGCCTTTCTTTTTCGTCCTGAACTTCATAGGAGACTGGATGGTGCTGACAGATGAGGAGAACTTTTTAACTCCTGCTGCTCCAGAAACTTGCCGCTGTATTTTTTCCCTTCCTAGAGAGACAGTTGTGCCGGCGACCAAAAGGTCCTTTACGCCCTGGTTTTGGCTCATCCCGCTGAGACTCATTGTACAGAATCAGTGGTATTTACACCCAAAGAGCAGCTGGCTTGTGCATGGCCCTTCTACCGTCCCAGACCAGGGGTGGATGTATTCCCCTCCTGTTTCCCCACTTCCCAAGAAGCGTAGGAATCTCTCAGTGCAGATTTTGGGGTGGTTTTTGGTGTATTGCAAGAAGACAGGGGTTGCAGACCTCTCTGAGAGTAATGAGATGTTTTTAATATATTGAGTATTTTAAATATCTTGAGTATATATTGGTTCTTAATACATTGAGTATTTTCTGCTGCTCCCCGGTTGCTTTTCTCCCAGCTAATTATTCCATTATCCTTTCTTAATAACCAAAAATAAATAAATAAATAAAAAAAGATGCTCTAGCAGCTCCCAGGCTTGGGGATTTTGATCCACATAGTGGACACAGTTGAGCAGGGGAAAAGGAGCTCCTGGCATCCCTGGGTTTGGACTCAGCGCAGCGCCGTTAGAAGCAGCATCCTATTTTCAGACCCATAAAGGTGATGCTTCAGCTCAGCCTTTGTTTAAATGCTGCGTGTGGGTACGCGGTTTGGTACCCAAGTCCCGACACTCGCTGGAGAATATCCAGACTTTGTGTTATTTAATTTCCTTTCTCAATCTAATGAGTGTTAATGGGAAGGGAGGTACCTGGGGTGCAAACTCTGATGGAAGAGCTTGCTGCCAGCCACGGAGCACAAAATGGAGGTGGGAGCATCTCCCTGGAAATCCCACGAGCCCCACAACTGGATGTTCAAGCAAAACACTAAGTATGGGATGTGGGTACCACATACATCCCTCATCCACCACCGCAGAGCCCCGGGACTGTGGTCAAGCTCCTCATACTACTTGGCCATCTGCAGGCTAGTGTCCGCTGTTCAGTTTTCTCCTTCAGGACTCCCATTTTATTATCCCATCGGATATTTCTGCACGCCATCCTGGCTTGGTTTCTTTTCTCCCGGTTGTTCTTGCTGGCGGGGTTTGAGTGCGTCGTGACCCGTGCTTGGTACAGCCTCTCCATCCCCTTTGGAGACGGTTATTGGAAGGATGCATTTAATCACGGGTAATGAAAGCAAACGGTGTAATGTCAGTGGTATCTCTTCTCTCGCCCCTCCAGCAATTTCATATCCTGTTGTAATAATGGAAAGGATTAGAGGCGAGATGGGAAGCAGCGACACGAGGACGCGGCGCCAGGGTGGGCGGCCGGCTTTCCGCCTCCGCCTGCCGCTGGGAAATCTCATTTTGCAGGCTGGCCCCGCTCGTTACACCCATTTGAATGAAACAATTCCTTCTGCGAGCGGCACAGCTGAAATAAAAAGGTTTTTTCACGGCTTTGCCCCTCCACTGACGGCTCACCCAACGTGTTTGGCGTTGGTGCCAGGCATGGTATGTTCAGGTGGAGCTGTGAATCTCCATCTTAATTTGGGTTTTCGAGCACAGGTTGAGCCCGTGGAGATGGGTTCATGCATCATTGATGGGAAGGTAATGGGAGAAGAGATGTAAGCAGCTGGTTATCTCTGTAATCCATTAATATGTGTCCTGGGGCAAAATAGCTCCAGGGCTGCATGAAAATTGCCGCCTCTCTCCTCTCTGACCTGGAGATGAGGAGCGGGAGGTAAAACACTATTTAAAAGAGGCGGAAGGGGGAAAAAAAAAGCTCAGGTCCTAACTCTGCCGGCACTTGCTCCCAGCCTGGGTGGGCACCACTTAAAGAGGAGCAGCCGGTGAGAAACCCCCCGAGACCTCATCGTGCCAGCGGACGGGGTGGGCGAGCGCGTTTAAGACCTGATGAGCAACGACATTAATGATGCAGGGGAGAGGATGCTGCAAAAAAAAGCCCGTAAATAGCTCGAAACTGGGCTAATGGGGCAGGCAGGAGCAAGCTTGTTTAAAACTAAAATAAAAAAGGCCGGTTATCAAAAATCAAACGGAGTCGGTATCTCCTGGAAGGGAGAGGGAAAGGGGAGGTTTAGTTGGAGACAAAGGACCTTTGTCTGTAGTTACAGGAACAGCAGAGGCGGCGAGGGAAGATGAAAGCTCCATGTAAAGTACCAGGTGTTTTGATCTGCCACTGAGTTACCTCCGAGATGTTCTAGGAGGATCCCCCAAGTCAAATTAGCTTCTGAGGATTTGTTTTAAAATAATAATCATGAAAAAAAAAAATCCCTTTTTTTTGGTGTCTTTGAGACTCAAAGCTTTAAACGCCGGGGCCTGAGCCATCTCCCCAGTCATCCCCCAGTACAGAAGCATCTCTTCCTCTCCTGCACTTGGAGCTTTGCTGGATAATTCCCACCTCCTCGAGCTCAACCTGGAGCCGAGACCCTCCTGCCGGCTGGGTACATGGGTTTTCCCCTCCGCTGTGACCTTTTATTTTGGATTTATGGGCTGCCTCATCTGTGTAGGGAGCCCCACAAGCAGTGCATGGACTCGGAGGGCCAGAGAAGAGTGACCTTTGTAGGAGACATCATAGCGAGGAATCAACCTGTGACCTCTTGATGCCTCTTCTTGTGTGAGTCTGGCTTAGAAAAGCCCTGCTTTTCCTAGGAGTTAGGGGAAAATAAAGACTGGAATGATCTTTGAAGAAGAAATGGTGTCTTTAGGAACCAAGTGTGCAACCACCCAGGGCCCATCTTTGGGTTCAGACTCTCCCATCACCCATAGGCATCACTTATTGCCCCAGAACCCGACCTGGCCCAGCCCATACTTAATCACTAACGAGCGTCTGAAGCCGAAGATGCTTCTCTAGGATGTTCCTGGCATTGGAAACTCTTAATTTACTGCCGGGATGGTTCCCTGCGGTCTGGCTTCAGCTTGGAGAAATATAGAACTGACAGCCGGTGAAAGCACCGTTTCATCCAGCAACGGGGTGAATCCAGCAAATAATTGTCCAAAGATTATCGCGGCGTAATGGTGCAACAACAGCAGCCGCCGCACATCATTAGAGCTTACCAGGGAGCGCGGGAAGAGATTCAACAGAACGAAGGCAAACAAATGCCGAGCAAAATACACAGCAGATGTAGCGTATTAGTTGTGCACGGATTGACTTAAGAGCTGTGTGTCAACAGCGTCGAAGCGAGGCAGGGGCTGGCAAAGCCCGAGGCTGGTCGCATCTCTCGAGCACGGCTCCATCCTCGCGGGTTCTTGGGTTTAAAGGAGTTGACGGGTGCTCAAAAGCAGTTGGGATCTCCTGCATCTTTCTCTGGGGTTTTGGAAAGAGGTATCAGGGGTTTTGACCCCCTCTCTACCTGCCAGATGGGTGCAATAACCCCTGCTGTCTGTGCCTTGTCCCTCCAGGTGGTAAATCCTTTTGCCCCGGCTCTTTTCCAGCCCTCAGATTTTCCCCGCTGTGCTGATACCGGCCCTGCTCCTCTGCTTTTTATTATATTTTATTCCATGGGTGTGCGATGTGGTCCTGCATCATCGCCGGTAGCTCTGCATCCTTGCACGGCCACTCAGGCTCAGAGCCCTGCAAATATTTGGGCTGCTCCATCGAAGGGAACGTAAGAATTGGCAATTCCCAATTGCCCGTACGTGGGAAAAAATCAGGATGATCGGAGTCTGCGACAGCATCTCGTTGCTTCTCTCTCCACGGGACGTGGACCGGCCAGTCGGAGGGGCTGCCCCGGTGTGGGAACACGTCCCAGTTTCTCGTTGGGAACGGTTTGATCCATCCAAACTTGCAATGATTCTCTCCATAGGAGAGGAATCGATGCTAATAGGGTTTCGCTTCTTTTTTTAGTATAAAAAAGGAATATTAAGGCATTGGTGGAGGTTGGCTGAGGGGAAAAGCAGACACCTCCAGTTTGGGTTATCCCAGTTAAGAGCTGCAAGTGGATGGGATGAAGGTTGTCCAGACTGTTAAATTTGTTTTAACTAGTAGGAACAGTGGCAGTGGGTTTTGGATGGTTTCTAGGAGAAGCTCCTGGCTTTTTTGGAACTGGCAGCAACTTTCTATCCTAAAGTTCGATCCTCAGGTTGAACGAGGGGAAAGCAAAGCAATCGGGGATATAATTTTGCAGTAAAAATGGCTTTGTACATTTGTTGGGTTTTGTTTTTTTTTTTTAGGCTGGTGCTGTATTAATGCAGACCTCAGAGCAGCTGAAAAAAGAGGTTTATTGGATGATGGAGATGTTTTTGCATTGACTGTCAGCCACAGGCTGCCTCCCTGCCCTCTTCCTCTGCTCTTTTATATCTCTTTTATTGCTCCTCTGCCCTCAGCACCCAAATCCCCTCTGCTCCCGGGTGAGGATGAGGATGGTCCATCACCAAGTTGCAATATCACCACTTAATTTTGCGGACAAGACAAACCCCCTACCTCCTTCCTCCAGACCACCAAGCACCACCGATGGAGCTTTCCGTGTCTGAGATGTGCCTAAATACCACTCAAGGTGAGGCAGAGCGTAAATACTGCCTGCAAGCCGCGCATGAAGCCGAGCACGCGTGGCGGCAGCTGGGGGACGTTTCCGGGCTGCGCTCGCGTGCGCTGGAGCAACATATATAGGACATCATCAACTTTCAGCAATTTATTCCACCTATGCCTTTTTTATTTGTCGCTATGGTAACTACAAAGTAAAGATCAAAGCAGCGTGTCAACAGCAGGAAAAGGTATTATTCCTTCCCTCCCCCCTTTGCAGAAATAACTTAGGCTTGTTTTTATTTCCTTCCCATTCAGAAAAATCCCTCGCTGCTGGCCGGTGCTGCTACAAGGGGTTGTACCTTTCATTGGCAAGGGATAAATCCTCGTCTCCAGCTGTTGAGAAAGTGGACCGCAAGAGTTCGCGGGTTAAATAAACCGAATTTCCTCTGGTTTTGAGGCCAACACGAAGTTCAGCTTGATGGATGGATGATGGGGTAATGCGGGAGACGATGATAGAGAAGGTCTTGTGTTTTAATAGCGGTGATAGCTTGGAGGGCTGGAGCGGGTCCTGGGGCTGGAGGAGAGAAACTGGAGCTACCAGAGGCTTGTGGGGTGGGGAAAAACTTCTCAGGAGGAAACACTTGGTTGCTTTTCTTTCCCTGTTGGGAAACACTGATTTAATGAAGGGAAAAAGACATTGTGGAGGAATGGCATGGTCAATAAGGTGCCCTGGGGGCTTCTCTGAGGCCTTGGTGGTCCCAGGTGGGCTTCCGTGGTCGTGCTGCTTGGGAGACATCTAGCTCCCAGTGCCTGTGGTGGGACCAGAGCCACTCCTTAGGGCAGATCACAAGAATAACAAGCGCCTTGTTGAAAACAAGATGAACGTGGCTGTGTGGTGGGCTGGCATCTCTTCCTGGCTTCGTGGAGCAGCTTGTCTTGGGTGGGAAGAGGGCGCTGAGGCAGGCTATAGGGTCACCGCAGATCCCAAAATGCTCCATCCATTGCTGGCTGGGCTGCTTGAGGAGGAGGATGCTGCCTGACCTGCCTGCGAGCTGCCAGACCCTTTGGTGGTGGTTTGTATCGTGCAGGGTACAGACCAGCCTGGTGGGACCCAAGGCTTGGGGAAAGGAGGGGTTTTGGTGCAGCTGGAAATGGCAGCTCTGATGAGGATTTGAGCATCACTTAAAATGGAAATCAGCAGACAGCTGAAACAGCGGAGGGGAGGAGGAGGAGGGAGACTATGGACTGTGCTGGGTCTCCTGGCTGGAGTGGAGAAAAGGAGGTTTAGGTCAGAAAAGGGAACCCCCCAAAAGCTGATGCCGCTCCTGGCCGTGCCCTGTGGCTCTGGAGCTTGGGATGGGTTTGAGGCCCCCATCCGTGCCCCACGGCTCTGGGCTTGGGGTGGGTTTGGGGTCCCTTTCCATGCCTTGGTGCTTGGAATGGGTTTGAGGCCCCCATCCGTGCCCCACGGCTCTGGGCTTGGGGTGAGTTTGGGGTTCACGTCTATGCTCTGGGGCTTGGAATGGATTTGGGGTCCCCATCCGTGTCCCACAGCTCTGGGCTTGGGGGGGGGTTGGGGTCCCTTTCTATGGCCCATGGCTTGGGATGGCTTTGGGGTCCCCATCCGTGCCCCACGGCTCTGGGCTTGGGGTGGGGTTGGGGTCCCTTTCCATGCCCTGAGGCTTGGGATGGCTTTGGGGTCCCCATCCGTGCCCCACGGCTCTGGGCTTGGGGTGGGTTTGGGGTCCCTTTCCATGCCCTGGGGCTCCATACCGAATGTTTTAATGTGGATTAAAAAAGCCAGAAACCACACCAATCTTGAACTCCGCTTGCTTTTTGCTTGTTTCTCCTTAGTTACAATGGGAACAGGGTGCAAGCACCAAACGTTTAGGGAATGGCCCTTCTCTATGCGTGTAGCTGCAGCTACGGGGACTTCAGTGAGGATGCCCTGCTCTGATTACCCTCTTAATTATTTTAATTGTTAATAATTGCGCTCTTCCCCGATAGGTATAGAAATAGAAAGGCAGGTGTGAAAAGGAAGAGGATGCTCAGCGACGTGCTGCCATCCTTCCAGCCATCGGTCCCCCGCCTTGACTCAAGCGAAGCGACTTTTGAAGCGCAGTACGATCCCAAACTCTGTTTTTTTAATTATACCAAGGCGTAGCCAAAATGCGCAGGCAAACCTTAACTCTGATTTAAAACAGAGGGGAAAAAAAAGGGGTTTTTTAAAATACACGAGCGCATTCGAAAGTACAAAATGTGAGGCTTGTGCGTCGCGTGTTTGCAATGCAAGCGGTAATCGTTTCCTCTATGGGCTATAAAGCAGCTTTTAACTTGGAGGGAATGGAATACTGCGCGTATTTGTTGTTTCTGCAGATGAAAGGAGACGCACGGTCGCAGCAACGAGTAGTACAGCCAATTAGGTGCAGGCGCTTCAAAAATTAGCGCAAGGTTTTCGGCTGTCAGGAGAGTTTCTGGAGGGATTTTGAGGACAGCCAGGGACTATCTGGTTTTAAGAAGGAATTTAATCCATTTAGGAGCGGGATTATGCGATATATTTGCTTGCAGGTGCTGGGGCACGCTGGCCTCAGACTTGCTCCGAGTTCCTCCTTGCTCCCGCAAGCTTCGCGTCGCACTGAAGATGGCTTCTGCTTTATTTTTCTTTTTGAGCGAAAGTATTTAATGGGCAAGAGGGAGAATGTAGCTGGGGATGTGATGCTGCGGCAAGGCACCGCTGCCAGACTCTCCCTGCCCAGGGGAACCTTCCATCTACCTTCAGCTCTGCTCTTTGGTGGCCCAAAAAGCCCCAGAGGAGCTTCGTAAAACTGACAGCTCAGCAGGATCAGACCAATCCGCAGTCTCCTTTGTCTCTAGTAAGAGAGTGTCTTGAATTTAATTAGGCTAACGGTAATAAGAGAGGGGGGGGGGGCAGGATCTGACCCTCACTTGCTGGCTGTTGGAGTGTGGACCTGCCTGGAGCATCCCTCAGGGACCCCCGACGTGAGACTGGACTTTGCATTATGAGTTGTTAGAGGGGGAAGGAGAAGGAGGGGAATGGTTAACTACAGGGGAAAGAGCTGTTCTGGTCGTCCAAGAAGTGTTTGTGAATTTATTGAACAGAAAAAACCCCACAGCTTGCTGTGCTGGTGGGAGGAGGGCTCCAGATTTGGGTGGTGGCTGAGCTCGTGGGGCGTTTGCTCGAGAAGAGGACACAGGGAGGGCAGTATCCATCTCCTGGGTCTCATTCAGCGCTGCCGATGTCTCGTGTGAGTGCACAGCCCCAAAACTTTGTGCCCCACCAGACTGAAACCCAAACAGGTCACCGAGGGGGTGCCAGCTTATTCCTGTTCACGATCCCCACGGGATGGATTTGCTGCTGGTCCGTGCTCCTGAGCACACCCCATCGCAGAATGGACTCATATCCCCAGAGGGTTATAAATTTTATACAAAATTATATCATTTCATATATCATGAAATAATAATACCCAAGGGGGGGATAAATAAGTATTTATACCACAGGAGGGCTGAGCCATGGGATGCTGCTGCCTCCCTGAACCCTCTGCACCTCCATGTTCCGAGGAGAGCCACATCCAGGTATCCTCCCCGTTGGGCACCTGGATGGTGGGACAGTGCCATCACCTACAATGCCTTTGAAGACACGTAGGAAGTATCCTACTGGAAAATTAGGTCCTGTCAACGCTAAAACACTTCCAAAAATAAGATTATTTTTTTTTCCCGTTTTTCCAAATTTTCCACAAGCTTTCATTTTCTTGCAAAAGAAAACCTGGGAAGCAGTAGCCCCCGTGTGTGCGCGTCTATAGGCACCTCATCCAGGGATATATGCGTGGCTGGGGTGAAAATGAGCTAGAACAAGCCAATATATTGCTCCTGCATACCCATCCGCAGCCCAGGACCTCCTCTTTTTAATCTGGACGGATAAAGGATGCAGCTATAGCTGTATCCCCGCCGATAATTCCCGTGGGCAGGCAGGGCGGCAGGACCGCGGGGAATACGGGACCAGGGAGCCTTTGGCATTGTTGCAAGTGCAGCGACATCAAACCAACATTTGCAAATTGCTGACAAACTCGGGTTTTGTCTGCGGCGGATTGGCGTTGCTCACAGCCCTTGATCTCTATCGCCGCCAACAGCAGCTCTTCAAAAATTTATAAGTCGCCCTTCGAACGATGCGAAGAGCGTTATTATCCTGCCTGACGCTCGAAGCCACCGGCTTTAGATGTGGAAATGCAGCTGGCGGAGCTGTGGGGAAGGTTTCTGAGCTGCTCCAAGCAGCACTGATGGTGTCTGATGTATCCCAGGGATTTCTCCCAGAGTGTCCCACCACTTTGGAAAAGGGCTGGGGCGTGAGGAGGAGTGGGCTGGAAGTGGGTGTCCTCCTGCAGCTAGTTGCGAGCAGCCCTTGGGAGCTTCAGGCTGGCACTTCTCAAGGATGGGTTGAGCTTGGAGGGTGGATTGACACCCTGGAACCATCTCCACCACTTGTTGGTTTTGGGAGTGGAAAGCCCTGCCCAGCTGATGCTCTTTGTAGGCTCCTACGTGGGAATGATGCTGGATTAACCTGGTAGAACCATGTGTTTGTCATGGTCAGAGCTAGCAATGGAGGACTCCAGTGTCAAGAGGGGTTTGCCTTTCAATGGGGCTTGAGCATCCTTCAGAAAACACATTTTGGATACAAATTTGATGCTAGGCTGGAGGAGCTGTGTGCTTGGTGGTGGTGGTGGTGGTGTGGAGATCCTCCCTGCGGAGGTTTGGCACGGCGGGTCTCTCAATATCACTCTGTCAACATATAGCGAAGCCAAGGAGGCCATCGGTTCAGGCAAAGGAGATGCTGACCTTCCTGGTGGTGCAGGATCAGGCCTGACAGAGCGGTGCTGAGTGAGCCCCCGGGCAACCGAAGCTGGGAGTGATACCCCCACGGGATGGTGCGGCACCTACACCACGCAATGGCGGTGCATCTGCTGAAATCCCGCTCTGGGTGATTTTTGACTCCAGCAAAGTTGGCCAAAGAAGCGGTTGCGTCCTGCCACCCTTTGGAAGGAAAGAAAAAACAACCCCCTCGTTTCTTTGAAGCCGTGTCGGAAACACGGTGTACAGATGCAGGGGGTGGGTTGGTCCCACCCAGCCCCGAGCATCCCACAGTAGCTGTCGAGATTCATCGAAACTCCGCAACTGCATAAAAGCTGGGGATTTCCGTAAAACTGATTTATTGATGCACATTCCTCTGGCTGCCTTCTGTCTTTTTCCGCTCTGGGTTTCGGCAGGCTTTCCGGCCAGATTTCATGTTCATTAGGAGGAAGGCCCGGCTGGCTCTTGCCCACGTGCAAATCTCCGGGGTGCCCAGGTCTCTGGGGCTGCTCTGGAAAATATTTCGTGCAAAATAGCAAAAATCTGCTGGAAAAATGCTCAGGTAGCTCTTCTCTCCTGGACAGCTGGAGCAATGCGCAGATGCCAGACCCTGAGGACAAATGCTGAGCGTCCTTTGACTTTGGTGGGGGCACCTGGGCTCCTCTCAGATGTTTCTGCTGGGTGGATGGAAGGTGAGCACCAAAGACCACCCTAGGCATCTCCATGAGGGGTGCAGGAGGTTATTTTTTACTCGGGATGGGGTGGTGGGATCAGAGCCTGGCTGCTGTATCCCGACAGTAGTGACAGCCACCGCATTGTCCCCAGGCTTTGTAGGGGCAAGCTTGTATCTCTGGAGGTCCTAGATGTGACACCAGCAGGGCAAGTCAGAACGTCTTTGGGGTGCATCATCTCACCTATGCTGTAGTCTGATGATGGTCTATAGGAGGGAATAAATGGGGATCGCGATCTGTGAAGAAGCACAGACCACAGATTGTCCTACATCTGCCCCAGTCCCTGTGTGAGCTGGCAGAGACAGACCATGGTGGGCAGTGGTGGTGGCTCTGGCTCACCAGGAGCAATCCTGTCCTGGAGGGATGCCCAGTGCCTCCGCCTCCCCTCCCACTCCCTTGCCCAGGGATGGTCCATCCTCGGGGACATCCCCAGCATCCCCCCACCGCGGCTCGCATACATACCGTCACGGGCCGTGACTCACGCACGCAGCCGCCCCCACCGCACACCCCTCTCCTTTCCCACCCCCGAGCACCTAAATATACCTCCAGCTCCTCACTGACACCCCCTCCTGCGCTCCCGACACCCCACGCCTGCTCTCTCCTGTGCTCCCCCTGCCTCCCGCCCGGACACCCCCCGCACCCCGTCTCTCCTATAAGAAGAGAGGTCCCGCGGGGACGTTGGGGACAGCCCGCGCCTGCCCGTGATGCTCCAACCCATTCCTCCCCACCCCCACCGCCCTCCTCCACCAGCGTCCCGCCGTTCCTATTAACGCACCGCTCAAAACACAAGCTGTGATGGAGGAGATGATATATTTAGACTAAATCCCTCGCAGGTGATTTTGGCGGGGGAGGCAGGGTTTAATTTTTCGCCGCAACGGTTTAGCCTCGGGGGTCTCTTTCAGAAGCTGTGCTCCCATCCCGAGTGCTTTCGGGGACACCCCCTCCTCACCCTCAAACCTCCCATCTCACGGGTGGATCCGAAACCCCGCAGCACGCATCCAAACCTTCCCCAGGCTGTCTATCCATCTCTCCTCATAGGTTTGGTTGCAGGGTATCTCTCCAATAGCTCTTTCTTTGCAGGCCCCTTGATCTCAGTGGTGTCTCGGGGCGGTGCGTTCCCTGGGCTGGTTGCACCCCGTGCAAAGCAGCCCGCGCTCGCTTTCTTTCCTGGAAGGCTTGTGTTAGGAAAAAAAGGGATATTTCTTTTTCCCCTGGAGGTACGTGTGTGCGCTCCAACCCTCTAGCAAATGCAACATGGCTCGGGGTGGTTTTGCTTGTGCTGATCCCAAAAGGCGCGTGTTTGTATGCTGCAAACCCAGCTCATGGAAGGGCGATGGCTCCCACCGGGTACGTGGTCCCCAACCCCTGTTCTCCATCCATCCATCCATCCATCCATCCATCCATCCATCCATCTCTTCCTGGGTTTTATCTCTCTCCCTCTGTTTAAGCGAGAAGGTGTTTTCTCCTCTGGGGATGTATAATGTTGCCTCTTACACATGCATTGAATGGGTCTGCGATGCAGCTACAGCATTTCCTCGTTCTCCCCATCATCCAGAGCTCTGCTGGGCAGGGAGGGAGGCTGGGCTGGGTCCAACCCTGCCAACGCAGCAAGTTCCTACCCCCAGCCTCATCAAGGACTGAGCCACAACTTGAGTAGTTTCTGGGGCTCCAGTGAGATTTCCACTCCTGGCGAGCACAGAAATGGTGCCAGCAAAGGTTGAAGGCATCTCACAGGTCTGCTGAGCACCATCTCTTCTTCCTGGGAGCTGTGAACGTGATGGAGAGAACACACCAGCAGGAAAATAGGGTAAATCACAACAGCAAATAATATTTTCATCTTCATGTAAAGTTTCCGCTTTTTACAAGGAAATTACCTTCCTTTTTTTTTTTTTTCTTTTTCCAAGAAATAAAGCAGCATTAGATGGGAAGCCCACCATTATGGGTGTTCAGCACAGACGATGTTGTGCAGGCACGTGTGCATGCGGTTCCTCGCCCAAGTCAAAGGGAGGATGGAGAGAGCCCTTCTCTCCCCGGAACACCACCACCTCTCCTTGCAGGGGTGCGTACCAGGGGCGAAGCAGCAACGTTTGCCTGTGTTTTTTGGGGGGGGCTTTGGAGGCACAGTGGTGCTCCGGGCTCCCTGGGGGTCAGGAGTGGATGCTGCCTCGGCACCGTGATTACCGGAGACTGGAAAACAGGTGAGGAAGGTTTTTTTTGATCATTTCTCTCACCCATCTGTCAAAGGAGGTGCGTTTTATGTCTGCAAACCAAAGACTGAAATGGGAGATCGGGTTTTATTTAGAATATAAAGCTCTCTTTATATATTTATTTGGTTGGTTTTTTTTTTTCCTTTGCCTTCCTACAGTCTATTTATCTAATCCATTTATATCTATTCATCTATCTGTCTCCTGTTTATCTGGAATATCTTTCAATATGTATCTATGCCTGATCCTTTCTGCATTATCTCTCTTGCCTTTAGGTATCACCATCAATCTCACCATAAAATCTCTCCCTTTCTCTCCATCTTCTTTGAATAAATTTTGGACTGTTTCTCTTTCTCGCTCTACCTGTTGCACACTCCAACTTTTCCTAACCGTGACCACTGTTCCTCTTGAACAGAATACTTCAAGAAAATGCGTTACTAGTGAGGGATTTGATCTATAAAGTATGTAATGCGTTTGGGGATGTCATGTGGAGCTGGGGCACAGCCCTGTGACGGAGGAAGGTCGGTGACAAGGAGGTGTGTGAAGCCCTGGGCAGATGTCACTGGTTCTTCACGGTCTCGGGGAAGGAATAAGCCCTTCTCTCCAAGCTTTCACTAGAGTTGCAAACATCAAGTTGGGTTGCTTTCAAGCCACGTCCCTCCTCCACCTCTCGTTTCTGCCAGT